>NC_059196.1:43943767-43983767 GCF_020615455.1 Coregonus clupeaformis
CTCTGTTTAGGACCAGATAGCAAGTTAGTCAGCTTTGAGATTTGTATTCGTTTTTTTCCAATGTTGTAAATATGAATCCTTTGATTGGTTCATTTGTTCATTGTTCATTTTAATTATGTTTTTTGAAGCAGTGCTGGTGTCAGCCTGGTTGGTTAGGTCCAACACCAGCTGACTGAGAGGGCTTTGATTTGGAGACTTCAATTTGAACTTGAATTTAGCCAAAGTTATTATCTTTTTTGTGTTTTCATTACCGCTGGAAAGCCTACATGCAAGTGCATCCTGTTTCCATTGATCATTATAAAAATTATTAGTCATTTAGCAGACGCTCTTATCCAGAGCGACTTACAGGAGCAATTAAGGTTAAGCGCCTTGCTCAAGGGCACATCGACAGATTTTTCACCTAGTCGGCTCGGGGATTAGAACCAGCGACCTTTCGGTTACTGGCACAACGCTCTTAACCACTAAGCTACCTCTACAACTCTAGTGGACTCTTGGAGTCCACTTGTGGTAAATTCAATTGATTGGTCATGATTTGGAAAGGCACACACCTGCCTATATTAGGTTCCACAGTTGACAGTGCATGTCAGAGCAAAAACCAAGCCATGAGGTCGAAGGAATTGTCTGTAGAGCTCCGAGACAGGATTTTGTCGAGGCACAGACCTGGGGAAGTGTACCACATTTTTTTGCAGCATTGAAGGTGCCCAAGAACACAGTGGCCTCCATCATTCTTAAATGGAAGTAGTTTGGAACCACCAAGACTCTTCCTAGAGCTGGCCGCCCGGCCAAACTGAGCAATCGGGGGAGAAGTGACCAAGAACTCGATGGTTACTCGTGACAGAGCTCCAGAGTTCCTCTGTGGAGATGGGAGAACCTTCCAGAAGGACAACCATCTCTGCAGCACTCCACCAATCAGGCCTTTATGGTAGAGGGGCCAGACGGAAGCATCTCCTCAGTAAAAGGCACATGACAGGCCGCTTGGAGTTTGCCAAAAGGCACCTAAAGGACTCTCAGACCATGAGAAACAAGATTATCTGGTCTGATGAAACCAAGATTGAACTCTTTGGCCTGAATGCCAAGCGTCACGTCTGGAGGAAACCTGGCACCATCCCTACGGTGAAGCATGGTGGTGGCAGCATCATGCTGTGGGGATGTTTTTCAGCGGCAGGGACTGGGAGACTAGTCAGGATCGAGGGAAAGATGAAAGGAGCAACGTACAGAGAGATCCTTGATGAAAACCTGCTCCAGAGCTCTCAGGACCTCAGACTGGGGCGAAGGTTCACCTTCCAACAGGACAACGACCCTAAGCACACAGCCAAGACAACGCAGGAGTGGCTTCAGGACAAGTCTCTGAATGTCCTTGAGTGGCCCAGCCAGAGCCCGGACTTGAACCCGATCGAACATCTCTGGAGAGACCTGAAAATAGCTATGCAGCTACTCCCCAAATAAATGTGTGCCAAGCTTGTAGCGTCATACCCAAGAAGACTCGAGGCTGTAATCGCTGTCAAAGGTGCTTCAACAAAGTACTGAGTAAAGGGTCTGAATACTTATGTAAATGTGATATTTCAGTTTTGTATTTTTAATAAAAAATGTATAAAAACCTGTTTTTGCTTTGTCATTATGGAGTATTGTATATAGATTGATGAGGAATAAATACAATTTCATCAATTTTAGAATAAGGCTGTAACGTAACAAAATGTGGAAAAAGTGAAGGGGTCCGAACACTTTCCGAATACACTGTATATATGGCTGGGGAGAAAGACAATTTGACATTTACTTACTGTACTTTGTTCTTGAAGAAAGGTTTGAATTTTTTTAATTCAAAATGCTACAGAAAACCTTTCCGAAGTTGCTGTTTATGCATATGCCCCTGTAATTATTGGGGTCTGATTTGTCTCCACTTTTGTGGATAGGGGAGATGTTCCAGACATCAGGAAAGCAGACAGAAGTTACTACCGTGTTGAACAATTTAAGCACAGCATTTTGCAACTCAGGTGTGCTGTTTTTCAGCATCTCATTTCTGACGTTATCTAGACCACAAGCCTTTGGTTTGAGCTTTTGCTGTAGTTCTTGTTGGGTTATTGGGTAATCTAATGGATTTTGGTTGTTTTTAATGACTGATTCAAGAACACTTCATTTTTTAAAAATTTCTAATTGGCTATGTTTGAAGTCTTTTTGTGGGATATTTTTGTATAGATTATCAAAATAAGATTTCAAAATTCTTGTAAATTTCTCTCTTCCTCTCTCTCACTCTCCTCTCTTCCTCTCTCTCTCCTCTCTTCCTCTCTCTCTGTCTCTCTCTCTCTCTCTCTCTCTCTCTCTCTCTCTCTCTCTCTCTCTCTCTCTCTTTCTCTCTCTTTCTCTCTCTCTCTCTGTCTCTCTGTCTGTCTCTCTCTCTCCCCCCTCTCTCTTTCTCTCTCTCTATTTTATCTCTCTCTTTCCCCATTTCTCTCTCTCTTTTTTCTGTATTTTTCTTTTTGTCCCTCTCTCATTTCATTTAATTTAATTCCATTTTCATTCATAAAAAAAAAAAAAATGTTGCTATGGAGACCTTGACTAATGTATGTGCCATTATACAGAAGACATATAGGATGAATCATAAATAGAACCCTATTCCCTAGTTAGTGCACTACTTTTGACCAAAGCCCATAGGGTCAAAAGTAGTGCACTGATTAGGGAATGGGGTGCCATTTGTTACTCAGACATAGAGATACATTACTGTACTAGCATGACAAATCACTGTTTCTTATACTCTCTCCTCTCCTCTCCTCTCCTCTCCCTCTCCTCTCCTCTCCTCTCCCTCTCCTCCCTCTCCTCTCCTCTCCTCTCCTCTCCTCTCCTCTCCTCTCCTCTCCTCTCCTCTCCTCTCCTCTCCTCTCCTCTCCTCTCTTCTGTGTCTAACAACCATTTAATATTTTCTGTGACAATACAGTGGAATATATATGTTCTGTTTCATCCCATGGAGAACCCCTGTGTGTGTGTGTGTGTGTGTGTGTGTGTGTGTGCGATCACGTGTGTGATTCCCATAGAGAACCTCTGGTTAAGAGACTTCAGGTGTAGGGAAGGCTGAGTGTTCTCCTACAGTGGTCTGGTAACTCTCTTCAGGTGTAGGGAAGGCTGAGTGTTCTCCTACAGTGGTCTGGTAACTCTCTTCAGGTGTAGGGAAGGCTGAGTGTTCTCCTACAGTGGTCTGGTAACTCTCTTCAGGTGTAGGGAAGGCTGAGTGTTCTCCTACAGTGGTCTGGTAACTCTCTTCAGGTGTAGGGAAGGCTGAGTGTTCTCCTACAGTGGTCTGGTAACTCTCTTCAGGTGTAGGGAAGGCTGAATGTTCCTCTACAGTGGTCTGGTAACTCTCTTCAGGTGTAGGGAAGGCTGAGTGTTCTCCTACAGTGGTCTGGTAACTCTCTTCAGGTGTAGGGAAGGCTGAATGTTCTCCTACAGTGGTCTGGTAACTCTCTTCAGGTGTAGGGAAGGCTGAGTGTTCTCCACAGTGGTCTGGTAACTCTCTTCAGGTGTAGGGAAGGCTGAGTGTTCTCCTACAGTGGTCTGGTAACTCTCTTCAGGTGTAGGGAAGGCTGAATGTTCCTCTACAGTGGTCTGGTAACTCTCTTCAGGTGTAGGGAAGGCTGAGTGTTCTCCTACAGTGGTCTGGTAACTCTCTTCAGGTGTAGGGAAGGCTGAGTGTTCTCCTACAGTGGTCTGGTAACTCTCTTCAGGTGTAGGGAAGGCTGAGTGTTCTCCTACAGTGGTCTGGTAACTCTCTTCAGGTGTAGGGAAGGCTGAGTGTTCTCCTACAGTGGTCTGGTAACTCTCTTCAGGTGTAGGGAAGGCTGAATGTTCCTCTACAGTGGTCTGGTAACTCTCTTCAGGTGTAGGGAAGGCTGAGTGTTCTCCTACAGTGGTCTGGTAACTCTCTTCAGGTGTAGGGAAGGCTGAGTGTTCTCCTACAGTGGTCTGGTAACTCTCTTCAGGTGTAGGGAAGGCTGAGTGTTCTCTTACAGTGGTCTGGTAACTCTCTTCAGGTGTAGGGAAGGCTGAGTGTTCTCCTACAGTGGTCTGGTAACTCTCTTCAGGTGTAGGGAAGGCTGAGTGTTCTCCTACAGTGGTCTGGTAACTCTCTTCAGGTGTAGGGGAAGGCTGAATGTTCTCCTACAGTGGTCTGGTAACTCTCTTCAGGTGTAGGGAAGGCTGAGTGTTCTCCTACAGTGGTCTGGTAACTCTCTTCAGGTGTAGGGAAGGCTGAGTGTTCTCCTACAGTGGTCTGGTAACTCTCTTCAGGTGTAGGGAAGGCTGAGTGTTCTCCTACAGTGGTCTGGTAACTCTCTTCAGGTGTAGGGAAGGCTGAGTGTTCTCCTACAGTGGCCTGTGAATTCAGATATAATTCCTGCATGTCTCTTCTCTTTTCTTCAGACTTTTCTAATGGTGTGTGCGCATGTGTGTGCAACTGTGTGTGTGTGTGTGTGTGTATCTGTGTCTTCATGAGTGCATTTATGTGCATTTGTCTGTGTCCGCATGAGTGTGTGGCTGTGTGTGTGTGGGTGTGTGTGTGGGTGTGTGTGTGTGGCTGTGTGGGTGTGGCTGTGTGTGTGTGTGTGTGTGTGTGTGTGTGTGTGTGTGTGTGTGTGTGTGTGTGTGTGTGTGTGTGTGTGTGTGTGTGTGTGGCTGTGTGTGTGTGTGTGTGTGTGTGTGTGTGTGTGTGTGTGTGTGTGTGTGTGTGTGTGTGTGTATGGGGAAATAGCCCCATTGAAGCATATAGAGGAAGGGGAGATTCAGCTGTCTACTGCAGATTATAGCCTCCCTGCCTACATGAAAAATACCATTAGTATTTTTATAGACAAATGCTCCTCAGTTGGAAACTCCTATTATTAGCCACAGGGTGTTGCAGCAATCAGCCTTGGGCAACATGTAATGATCTGTCTGTAGATAGCTTTTGATGAATGACTGCCCTGCTGGCTGGTTTGATGGGGTGTGTAGGGGGCCATACCTCTGTACCTCATCAGGTGTGACCATATATGGCTCGGGATTGGCCATACCTCCGTACCTCATCAGGTGTGACCATACCTCCGTACCTCATCAGGTGTGACCATATATGGCTCGGGATTGGATGTACTCACCCCTCACTCATTAGATACCATGGTAACCATAGACACAGGCTAAGTCCCAATTGACACTACCTGTGACCACTACCCCCCTCAAATCACATTTTATTTGCCACATGCGCCGAATACAACAGGTGTGGAGCTTACCGTGAAATGCTTACTTACAAGCCCTTAACCAACTATATATATATATATATATATATTTTTTAAATAAAATAAAACAACAACAACAACAACAAAAGTGTTTTTATAATGATTTTCCTCAGGGATAAGTGGAATATTGATTAGGCTAGTTGTTGTTGTTAAGATGGAAGATCATATTTGAGTATGTGACCGACCGGTTCGATTTGGTTTTATGTAGCAAAATTTGAATTTGTTTTTTATTTTATTTTTTTACATTGTATAAAAGTAGAGACTCGGAGCTAGAAAATGATATATCATACAGTACAGTTGAGGAACAATGGGAAAGTAATTCTGCTTTGTAAGTTGTAACCCCACTTTTGAGAAAATGGCCCTTCAATGTCTTGGTAGGCTACACATGCTGGAGAGCTCTTCTTTGTCTACACCCATTCAGCATCGTTAACGCCTTCTTAAGCTTTAGACCCACCCATCTCTTTAAGGATTCATGTGTGAGGCCATGTGCTAAACAACCAAAGATTTCAAGACTAAAGGCTGGTTTATACTACGTCTATCAACAGTTGTTGCAGTGACATCATAAACATTCTATTGTCGTCAGACATCAAACTTGTCGTTATGAAAAGGTATACACCCAAAAACTACAGGCTGCGTGGTCCAAAATAGCATAACTGGTGTATTTTAACACCAATAAACCCACCTGTTTAAAAATGAATTTAGTATATGTCAATCTAGCAAACCAGGCAACTAAAAGCACATTTCTAAACAATGTTTTGGTTTGTTTCTAGCTTGTTAACTAGATAGCTAATGTTAAGTTAGCTGGCTATCCAGTTCAAATAATGACCATATCATATAACTGACAGTTTTCACTTTAGCTCATTTGTATTCTTTATTACAGTAAAATAAACTCACAACAAGATCATTATTTACAAGTTAATGGTGAGCTAATTACAGAAATAGTTTACGGTTGTGAGTGTGACGAAATAAAAGCAGGGCATTATACCGGAGAATTCTAGAACTTGGACACTGTCTCGTTGGCCTAACTTGATATCCTAATTTTACTTTGGTGCAGGTCATGTTGTTCTTCACATTACCATCTCTGGTAAACACACAATATATCAAATAAAATCCACATTTATTTGTCACATACACAGGATACAGAAGGTGTAAAGAGTACAGTGAAATTGTTACTTGTATAATTTTGTTTGTTTTTCTTTTGTTTAATTCTTTTGTTTAGACATGTAGCTAGCTAGCTAAACAATGAACCATAATCCCAACTCATAACATTACTACCCTGCATGAATCTGCAGGTAGCTAACCAACCAGGTTCAATGTTAACTAGCTAGCTAACATTAGGCTATAACTAGCAATGCAAATGGCTCTAAGATATGAATAATATTACTACACAGATCATACACATAACGTTAACTAGCGAGCCAGCCAGTTAACATTAGCTAGCTAGCTAACAGTACGCTTTAACTTGTAATGAAAACGACTTTCTGACAAAATTAGAAACGTGTAATATCTGAAAATGTAGCTAGCTAGACTATCTTACCCGTATACATGGATGGACGCTACTCCCTCTCTGTCACAGATGCCATGGTTGCCCTTAGTTTGAAGATGTTTTAAACATTTACATTTGACATTTTAGTCATTTTAGCAGACACTCCAGAGCGACTTACAGTTAGTGAGTGCATACATTTTTCACAACAGCCTTCTGTGTGTTCTCTTTTCGACTCCCTCTGCATATTTGCAAAACGCCAGAATTTTCTCCATGTCCTTAGCTATCACAGCTCTAAATCCTTAGCTCTAATTCCACTGATTTCAAAACTCGGTCGTCCAGAAAGTGGAAAGCAAATCCTTTGCAGTTCTACCACGTGATATGTTTTATTTTTTTTTAAACAGCGTTAGAAAGGATTACTTACACTTACTGACCAGCTCATGTTATAGACAGAAGCGTGCTACATGACAGACCAATCCGAACTCATCTCTCAACATGTTCAGACCATCCATTATCTCAGCCAATCATGGCTAGCAGGAAGTTTCCTGTCTTTTTCCGTGGCTAAACCAACTAGGCTCGTAATTTAACACTTTTATTCATATTTACAGATACCATGCAAGTTTGTTATTAAGGCACATGAAAGTTCACATGTTCCAGAAGGCATTTCTGCCAAAAAAAAATATATACAGTTTGATTTTTTAAAAATGTTTACGTTCAAAATGCCTCTCCTGTGAAGTAGTGACATGCCTAGTTTCCTGAAACGAGTCACATATACACAAAGTCCTGTTGAGATATCAGTCATCATTTTCACAAACATGCAATTCTGTTTTTGTGTGCTTTACAGTGGGGAAAAAAAGTATTTAGTCAGCCACCAATTGTGCAAGTTCTCCCACTTAAAAAGATGAGAGAGGCCTGTAATTTTCATCATAGGTACACGTCAACTATGACAGACAAAATGAGAATTATTTTCTCTAGAAAATCACATTGAAGGATTTTTAATGAATTTATTTGCAAATTATGGTGGAAAATAAGTATTTGGTCAATAACAAAAGTTTCTCAATACTTTGTTATATACCCTTTGTTGGCAATGACACAGGTCAAACATTTTCTGTATGTCTTCACAAGGTTTTCACACACTGTTGCTGGTATTTTGGCCCATTCCTCCATGCAGATCTCCTCTAGAGCAGTGATGTTTTGGGGCTGTCGCTGGGCAACATGGACTTTCAACTCCCTCCAAAGATTTTCTATGGGGTTGAGATCTGGAGACTGGCTAGGCCACTCCAGGACCTTGAAATGCTTCTTATGAAGCCACTCCTTCGTTGCCCGGGCGGTGTGTTTGGGATCATTGTCATGCTGAAAGACCCAGCCACGTTTCATCTTCAATGCCATTACTGATGGAAGGAGGTTTTCACTCAAAATCTCATGATACATGGCCCCTTTCATTCTTTCCTTTACACGGATCAGTCATCCTGGTCCCTTTGCAGAAAAACAGCCCCAAAGCATGATGTTTCCACCCCCATGCTTCACAGTAGGTATGGTGTTCTTTGGATGCAACTCAGCATTCTTTGTCCTCCAAACACGACGAGTTGAGTTTTTACCAAAAAGTTATATTTTGGTTTCATCTGACCATATGACATTCTCCCAATCCTCTTCTGGATCATCCAAATGCACTCTAGCAAACTTCAGACGGGCCTGGACATGTACTGTCTTAAGCAGGGGGACACGTCTGGCACTGCAGGATTTGAGTCCCTGGCGGCGTAGTGTGTTACTGATGGTAGGCTTTGTTACTTTGGTCCCAGCTCTCTGCAGGTCATTCACTAGGTCCCCCCGTGTGGTTCTGGGATTTTTGCTCACCGTTCTTGTGATCATTTTGACCCCACGGGGTGAGATCTTGCGTGGAACCCCAGATCGAGGGAGATTATCAGTGGTCTTGTATGTCTTCCATTTCCTAATAATTGCTCCCACAGTTGATTTCTTCAAACCAAGCTGCTTACATATTGCAGATTCAGTCTTCCCAGCCTGGTGCAGGTCTACAATTTTGTTTCTGGTGTCCTTTGACAGCTCTTTGGTCTTGGCCATAGTGGAGTTTGGAGTGTGACTGTTTGAGGTTGTGGACAGGTGTCTTTTATACTGATAACAAGTTCAAACAGGTGCCATTAAAACAGGTAACGAGTGGAGGACAGAGGAGCCTCTTAAAGAAGAAGTTACAGGTCTGTGAGAGGCAGACATCTTGCTTGTTTGTAGGTGACCAAATACTTATTTTCCACCATAATTTGCAAATAAATTCATAAAAAATCCTACAATGTGATTTTCTGGATTTTTTCTCAATTCTCGATTTTCTGGATTTTTTCTCAATTTGTCTGTCATAGTTGACGTGTACCTATGATGAAAATTACAGGCCTCTCTCATCTTTTTAAGTGGGAGAACTTGCACAATTGGTGGCTGACTAAATACTTTTTTTCCCACTGTACAGTAAAATTGAGTTTGTCTGTAATACTTGTCTGCTTTTACATTTGCCTCCTCACTCATTAACCAGTGTCATACCATCACAGTTTTGTATTTATATTCCCACAAGGAGCCTAATGAAGCAGGTTTTACTGTAATTACTTTTCCTGAAATAGACTGTGAAGGAAGAATCTAGAAGGGATTAAAACGTAAAGGATGGAAAAGAGTACATTCTCAACATCAAACTTTCAACCCCTATCTTGTCTAGGGATGGTATTAAACACCTTTCTTTTTTTTTTAAAGAGGGTAAAATACAACCCACAATTCTCAACGTCAAACATTCGATCCCAAAACTTTCGTTCCCATGCCAGCTAATGAAGCGGATTTACTGTAATTACTTCTCCTGAAATAGACTTCATGAAGGATTACCAGAACACTTACCACCAGAACACCCACTTAGAAGTGACTAAAATGTAGAAGAGATGACAGTTGGATGAGAGCTAAAATGGCACCCGAATGTCTCAATACCACTCTTTTAATCCCCATCTTGTGACCCATTTGCATGTTAGGGATGGTAGAACACCTTGTTGTAAGATAGTTCAAATGGAACCCCAAAATGAGTCAAGGCCAACCTCATCTTGACCCTCATCTTAATAATAATAATAATATGCCATTTAGCAGACGCTTTTATCCAAAGCGACTTACAGTTATGCGTGTTTTGTTTTTGTGTATGGGTGGTCCCGGGGATCGAACCCACTACCTTGGCGTTACAAGCGCCGTGCTCTACCAGCTGAGCTACAGAGGACTACCATCTTGACCCTTATCTTGTCCCCTAAATTCTGCCTTTTTATCTTCTTCTTCTGCGTTGACAAATGATTAAATTTAATTCGATCCTAAAATGTGTAAATGTCCACCTTTCAACTCTTTATCTTCAGAATCATCCAGTCGTCTAGAGAAAACCCCCCTTTCTCCCCCATTGTCTTCTCTCTATAATAAATGCATCTCTCTCTTTTTTCCCCGGCCCATTCTGGTTGTGCAGATCAATAGGGTCAACAGAAACCCATTTATTCCCCGTCTGTCCTTTAGGATAGTGTGTGAATCACCAAATCTGTTATAGCGGCTGCTGCCTTGGCCCTGCCTGCTCATTTGTCTCAAGGACGAGCCGTGTACCTTGTCTTAGGTTCCTCTCCTACCGAAATTAAACCTCTTGTGTATTGTCTCAAATGGCAACATATAGGGAATAGGGTGTTATTTGGGACACACCCAAGGTCTTCATGATAGATGAAGAGAGGAAATAGAAAGGAAATATGACTAGATCTTCAGTAGGAGATCCGATAGGTCAAACATGATGCTTAGGTTCTATGAGGTTGACAACTTGTAGTTTATCAGAACCATACGTGTGTGGTATTGAAGAGGAGATCTGATGAGAAAAGCATGTTGCTCAGATTCCTTTTCTTGGAGTTTATTGGGATGTGATCAGAAATCTCAGTAATTAAGATCCTATTCCCTTGATAATGTCTTGTGGTGTGTTTTTTCCATAAATAAATACCTTAGATTGAAGATTTCTGAAAATGTTATCGCTGATGACGATTCCTTAGCAACTGGAGTAGGCAGTTAGCTTCTTGTGAATCATTATCCTTCATTAACCTGTCACAGGAACAAAATGTTTGTTTGTTTACAGCGTGATGTATCTGTGTACTCTGGGGGTGCATGTGAAATGATGATGTGTTTGTCCTTGTGACAGTATCGGTTCTTTTTGCTCTACGACATCCATAAGCTTTACGGCAGTCATGTGAATTCTGTCGTGGACGTCCTCATTTCTAAGAGGTCTTCTCACAAAACTGACTGTCCAGACCGAACCGTTGGAGCTGCAAACGAATATGTCACCAGTATTGAAAGGGGAGACTCTCACGAACATGTGTCGGTTGTTTTGCTCTAAGACACACACAAGCATCAGGGGAGTCATCTGAAGGTAACCCAGTACCGGGCTGTAAAAATGGAAAGGGGTACAAAAGTGCTACAAATAGCGTGACCAAACATTGGTCTATATTTTTATATCTCTCAGATACAGTGCATTGGGCAAGTATTCAGACCCCTTCACTTTTTCCACATTTTGTTACTTTACAACTTTATTCTAAAATTGATTAAATTGCCCCCCCTCATCATTCTCACAATAACCCATAATGACAAAGCAAAAACAGGTATTTAGAAATGTTTGCAAATGTATACAAAATAAAAAAACTGAAATATCATATTAAACAAGTGTTCAGACCCATTACTCAGTACTTTGTTGAAGCACCTTTTCCAGCGATTACAGCCTCGACTCTTCTTGGGTATGATGCTACATGATGCATTCAGACCAAAGAGTTCAATCTTGGTTTCATCTGACCAGAGAATCTTGTTTCTCATTGTCTGAGAGTCCTTTAGGTGCCTTTTGGCAAACTCCAAGCGGCCTGTCATGTGCCTTTTACTGAGGAGTGGCTTCCGTCTGGCCACTCTACCATAAAGTCCTGATTGGTGGAGTGCTGCAGTGATGGTTGTCCTTCTGGAAGGTTCTCCCATCTCCACAGAAGAACTCTGGAGCTCTGTCAGAGTGGCCATCGGGTTCTTGGTCACCTCCCTGACCAAGGCCCTTCTCCCCCGATTGCTCAGTTTGGCCGGACGGCCAGCTCTAGGAAGAGGCTTTAATGACGTGCAGTAAACCGTGGTCACCGTTCTTTTCTGTTCTGTTCTCCTGTTCTCTTCTGTTTTGTTCTCCTGTTCTCTTCTGTTCTCCTGTTCTCTTCTGTTCTGTTCTGTTCTCTTCTGATCTGTTCTCTTCTGTTCTGTTCTCTTCTGTTCTGTTCTCTTCTGTTCTCCTGTTCTCTTCTGTTCTGTTCTGTTCTCTTCTGTTCTCTTCTCTTCTGTTCTGTTCTGTTCTCCTGTTCTCTCCTGTTCTGTTCTGTTCTGTTCTCTTCTGTTCTCTTCTGTTCTCTTCTGTTCTCCTGTTCTCTTCTGATCTGTTCTCTTCTGATCTGTTCTCTTCTCTTCTGTTCTGTTCTGTTCTCCTGTTCTCTTCTGTTCTGTTCTCTCCTGTTCTCTCCTGTTCTCTTCTGTTCTGTTCTCTTCTGTTCTCTTCTCTTCTGTTCTGTTCTCTTCTGTTCTCCTGTTCTCTTCTGTTCTCCTGTTCTCTGCTGATCTGTTCTCTTCTGTTCTCTTCTCTTCTGTTCTGTTCTGTGGTGCTTAGCTGTATGATACACACCACACACACACATACACTATGCCTTTGTTTACCACACTAGACCCTAATGGAGATATGTTGACTTGTCATCAGACTCTCCAACCCTGGACCATACAACCAAACATCTGAAATGACTCAAAGCCTGGCTGACTGTCTGACTGGCTGTCTGACTGGCTGAATAGGGAATAGGGTGTTATTTGGGACGCATGCCATGTCTATATTCCAGTCCCCCTGCTCTGTAAATTGCCAATTTAGTGTTGTGGGTATGTGTGAAATAAAGATGGGTAGCAGCGAAAGAGAGAAGGCAGTCAGTCAATCGTAGTGTAGAGGCTGTAGGTAGGCATTGATTGATGAATGGGCCCAGCAGACAGGGTAGTAAATCGAGTGATACTGTGGCTGTGTCCCAAATGGTATCAGCTTCCCTATGTAGTACACTACTTTTCACCAGAGCTCTATGGGCCCTGGTCAAAAGTAGTGCAACATATAGGGTGTCATTGGGGACTCGGCGTGAGAGGTGCACAAGGACATCAGTTATTTTATCTGTTCGTGTCGATCCAGAAAGGGTTCTGGATCAGTCTTCTAACAACAACACCGCTGGATACTATTAGTCCAGTAGATAAGCTGAAAAATGTTCGATTTGTTATGGAAGCATGAAAGTTGGCACACCACACAAAAGCCGATTATAGTGCCATTTCAGCAAAGCCTCAGGTCGGCATGTGGCGCCCTCTATAGGTCAATGGTGAAAATGAATTTACCTGTTTTGACGTTTTGGGTCATGGCTTCCCCTGGGTATGCACTAACTAACTGTAAGTCACTCTGGATAAGAGTGTCTGCTAAATTACTAAAATGTAAAAAATGTAAATGGTTATGACAAAACATTTATTTTTACTGCTCTAATTACGTTGGTAACCAGTTTATAATAGCAATAAGGCACCTCGGGGGTTTGTGATATATGGCCAATATACCATGGCTAAGGGCTGTGTCCAGGCTCTCCGCGTTGAGTCGTGATTAAGAACAGCCCTTAGCCGTGGTACATTGGCCATATACCACACCTCCTCGGGCCTTATTGCTTAATTACATTGTATGCTGTGTCACTTTTAAGAAATGTGACAGGAAACCTGCCCAAAGTACGTCACTCTAAATCCCATAGGAATGTGTTATGTCCAACAGGAAGAGAGGTAAACCATTTTAAACATAAATCCTTTATGATGAGACCACACAACTTTGACAAAAAGCCAGGACATGTCTAAATACAGATGTCCAGCTATAGTACCATTGCAGATTTAATCTATTACACTCAGAAGTTTCCAAATTGGCCACCAACCAGCTCCATGGGGCCAACCAGCTCCTTGGCATTCTCTCAACCAGCTCCACCTGGAATGCTTTTCCAACAGTCTTGAAGGAGTTCCCACATATGCTGAGCACTTGTTGGCTGCTTTTCCTTCACTCTGCCGTCCGACTCATCCCAAACCATCTCAATTTGGTTGAGGTCGGGGGATTGTGGAGGCCAGGTCATCTGAAGCAGCACTCCATCACTCTCCTTCTTGGTAAAATAAATAAAATAAAATAAAATAAAATTGTATTGGCCACATGCGCCGAATACAACAGGTGTAGACATTACAGTGAAATGCTTACTTACAGCCCTTAACCAACAATGCATTTATTTTTAAATAAAAAAAGTAAAATAAAACAACAACAACAAAGTGTTGAGAAAAAAAGAGCAGAAGTAAAATAAAATAACAGTAGGGAGGCTATATATACAGAGGGGTACCGGTGCAAAGTCAATGTGCGGGGTAATATGTACATGTGGGTAGAGTTAAAGTGACTATGCATAAATAATTAACAGAGTAGCAGCAGCGTAAAGAATGGGGTGGGGGTGGGGGGGCAGTGCAAATAGTTTGGGTAACCATGATTAGCTGTTCAGGAGTCTTATGGCTTGGGGGTAGAAGCTGTTGAGAAGTCTTTTGGACCTAGACTTGGCACTCCGGTACCGCTTGCCGTGCGGTAGCAGAGAGAACAGTCTATGACTAGGGTGGCTGGAGTCTTTGACAATTTTGAGGGCCTTCCTCTGACACTGCCTGGTATAGAGGTCCTGGATGGCAGGAAGCTTGGCCCCAGTGATGTACTGGGCCGTACGCACTACCCTCTGTAGTGCCTTGTGGTCGGAGGCCGAGCAGTTGCCATACCAGGCGGTGATGCAACCAGTCAGGATGCTCTCGATGGTGCAGCTGTATCATTTTTTGAGGATCTGAGGACCCATGCCAAATATTTTCACTCTCCTGAGGGGGAATAGGCTTTGTCGTGCCCTCTTCACGACTATCTTGGTGTGTTTGGACCATGATAGTTCGTTGGTGATGTGGACACCAAGGAACTTGAAGCTCTCAACCTGTTCCACTACAGCCCCGTCGATGAGAATGGGGGCGTGCTCAGTCCTCTTTTTTTTCCCTGTAGTCCACAATCATCCCCTTTGTCTTGATCACGTTGAGGGAGAGGTTGTTATCCTGGCACCACAAGGCCAGGTCTCTGACCTCCTCCCTATAGGCTGTCTCATCATTGTCGGTGATCAGGCCTACCACTGTTCTGTCGTCGGCAAACTTAATGATGGTGTTGGAATCGTGCCTGGCCATGCAGTCATGGGTGAACAGGGAGTACAGGAGGGGACTGAGCACGCACACCTAAGGGGCCCCCGTGTTGAGGATCAGTGTGGCAGATGTGTTGTTACCTACCCTTACCACCTGGGGGCGGCCCATCAGGAAGTCCAGTATCCAGTTGCAGAGGGAGGTGTTTAGTCCCAGGATCCTTAGCTTAGTGATGAGCTTTGAGGGCACTATGGTGTTGAATGCTGAGCTGTAGTCAATGAATAGCATTCTCACATAGGTGTTCCTCTTGTCCAGGTGGGAAAGGGCAGTGTGGAGTGCAATAGAGATTGCATCATCTATGGATCTGTTGGGGCGGTATGCAAATTGGAGTGGGTCTAGGGTTTCTGGGATAATGGTGTTGATGTGAGCCATGACCAGCCTTTCAAAGCACTTCATGGCTGCAGACGTCAGTACTACGGGTCGGTAGTCATTTAGGCAGGTTATCTTAGTGTTCTTGGGCACAGGGACTATGGTGGTCTGCTTGAAACATGTTGGTATTACAGACTCAGTCAGGGACATGTTGAAAATGTCAGTGAAGACACTTGCCAGTTGGTCAGCACATGCTCGGAGTACACGTCCTGGTAATCCACCTGGCCCTGCGGCCTTGTGAATGTTGACCTGCTTAAAAGTCTTACTCACATTGGCTACGGAGAGCGTGATCAGATAGTCATCCGGAACAGCTGGTTCTCTCATGCATGCTTCAGTGTTGCTTGCCTCGAAGCGAGCATAGAAGTGGTTTAGCTCGTCTGGAAGTCTTGTGTCATTGGGCAGCTCGCGGTTGTGCTTCCCTTTGTAGTCTGTAATAGTTTGCAAGCCCTGCCACATCTGATGAGCGTCAGAGCCGGTGTAGTACGATTCAATCTTAGTCCTGTATTGACTCTTTGCCTGTTTGATGGTTCGTCGGAGGGCATAGCAGGATGTCTTATAAGCGTCCGGGTTAGAGTCCCGCTCCTTGAAAGTGGCAGCTCTACCCTTTAGCTCAGTGCAGATGTGACCTGTAATCCATGGCTTCTGATATTCAGAAGCTCTTTTTGGTTATAAGAGACGATGGCAGAAACATTATGTACAGAAATAACTTACACAGCCTGGAGGTGTGTTGGATCATTGTCCTGTTAAAAAACAAATGATAGTCCCACTAAGCCCAAACCAGATGGGATGGCGTATCGCTGTAGAATGCTGTTGTAGCCATGCTGGTTAAGTGTGCCTTGAATTCTAAATAAATCACAGACATTGTCACCAGCAAAGCACCCCCACACCATAACACCTCCTCCTCCATGCTTCACGGTGGGATATACACATGCGGAGATCATCCGTTCACCAACACCGGGTGTCACAAAGACACGGCAGTTGGAACAAAAAATCTCAAATTTAGACTCATCAGACCAAAGGACAGATGTCCACATTTCCACCGGTCTAATGTCCTTTGCTCGATTCGACCAGGCCTTTGCAGCAATTCACGCAGTCTCCTCTGAACAGTTGATGTTGAGATGTGTGTGTTACTTGAACTCTGTGAAGCATTTATTTGGGCTGCAATTTCTGAGTCTGGTAACTCTAATGAACTTATCCTCTGCAGCAGAGGTAACTCTGGGTCTTCAATTCCTGTGGCGGTCCTCATGAGAGCCAGTTTCATCATAGCGCTTGATGTTTTTTGCGACTGCACTGTTCTTGCCATAATATGGACTTGGTCTTTTACCAAATAGGGCTATCTTCTGTATACCACAACTACCTTGTGACAACACAACTGATTGGCTCAAACGCATTAAGAAGGAAATAAATTCCACAAATTAACTTTTAAGAAGGCACAACAGTTTATTGAAATGCATTCCAGGTGACTACCTCATGAAGCTGGTTGAGAGAATGCCAAGAGTGTGCAAAGCTGTCATCAAGGCAAAGGGTGGCTATTTGATGAATCTCAAATCTCAAATATATTTTTATTTGTTTAACACTTCTTACGTTACTACATTATTCCAAATGTGTTATTTCATAGTTTTGATGTCTTCACTATTATTCTACAATGTAGAAAATAGTACAAAATAAAGAAAAACCCTTGAATGAAAACCCTTCTAAAACTTTTGACCGGTAGTGTACATATTCGTTATTTTTTTATTTTACCTTTATTTAACCAGGCAAGTCATTTAAGAACAAATTCTTATTTACAATGACGGCCTACACCGGCCAAACCAGGACAACGCTGGGCCAATTGTGCGCCGCCCTATGGGACTCCCAATCACGGCCGGTTGTGATACAGCCTGGAATCGAACCAGGGGGTCTGTAGTGACGCCTCAAGCACTGAGATGCAGTGCCTTAGACCGCTGCGCAACTCGGGAGCAGTGGTCTACACATACAGTGCATTCGTAAAGTATTCAGACCCCTTGATGTTTTCAAAATTTTGTTAGGTTACAGCCTTATTCTAAAATTGATTAAATGTTTTTTTCCCCTCATCAATCTTTTCACAATACCCCATAATGACAAAGCAAAAACAGTTTTTTAAAATCATTTTTGCAAATTAAAAAAAAAAAAAAAAAAAGTGATATTAAATTTACATAAGTATTCAGACCCTTTACTCAGTTCTTTGTTGAAGCACATTTGGCAGTGATTACAGCCTCAAGTCTTCTTGGGTATGACACTACAAACTTGGCACATCTGTATTTGAGGAGTTTCTCCCATTCTTCTCTGCAGATCCTCTCAAGCTCTGTCAGGTTGGATGGGGAGCGTCGCTGCTTAGCTATTTTCAGGTCTCTCCGGAGATGTTCGATTGGGTTCAAGTCTGGGCTCTGGCTGGGCCATCTCAAGGACATTCAGAGACTTGTCCCGAAGCCACTCCTATGTTGTCTTGGCTGTGTGCTTAGGGTCGTTGTCCTGTTGGAAGGTGAACCTACAGCCCAGTCTGAGGTCCTGAGTGCTCTAGAGCAGGTTTTTATCAAGTATCTCTCTGTACATCAAGGATCTTTCCCTCGATCCTGACTAGTCTCCCAGTCCCTGCCACTGAAAAACACCCCCACAGCATGATGCTGCCACCACCATGCTTCACCAGAGAATCTTGTTTCTCATAGTCTGAGAATCCTTTAGGTGCCTTTTGGCAAACTCCAAGTGGGCTGTCATGTGCCTTTTACTGAGGAGTGGCTTCCGTCTGGCGACTCCACCATAAAGTCCTGATTGGTGGAGTGCTGCAGAGATGGTTGTCCTTCTGGAAGGTTCTCCCATCTCCACAGAGGAACTCTGGATCTCTGTCACTTTGACAGGGATGAAACATATAGTAGACCACTATTCCTACTAACCCCACTGACATTCCACATTTTACATTTACATTTTAGTAATTTAGCAGACGCTCTTATCCAGAGCGACTTACAGTTAGTGAATGCATACATGTTTTTTTTTTTTTTTCATACTGGCCCCCCGTGGGAAATGAACCCACATCCCTGCCGGCCAAACCCTCCCCTACCTTGGACGACGCTGGACCAATTGTGTGCCGCCCATGGGTCTCCCGGCTGCGACAGAGCCTGGACTCGAACCAGGATCTCTAGTGGCACAGCTAGCACTGTGATGCAGTGCCTTAGACCACTGCATCACTAACCATTATCCATTATTATTATTATTATCCATTAGCTGGTTCTGAGAAGTGCAACAGAACCCTGGGGCTAGTTGGATAGCTTAACTCCCATCCTGGGGCTAGTGGCATAGCTTAACTCCCATCCCTGGTCACAGGGCTCCGTGGCAGGCAGAAAGCAGGGCATTCAGTGGAAGAGGTCGTTAGGGAGAAATTATGAGCTTGAAATAGTGGGGATTTAGTAGAGAATGGGTAACTGGGGTGCTTTGAAAAACAGCTTGTGTGACTTAGAGCTGCTAATGTAGCCATCAGTAATCAGCCAGGTCCCATCAGGACAGAGACAGTAGAAAGAATAGGGCAGGGGGGTAGGACCAGAAATAGCCCTCTCTCTGTCTCTCTATCTATCTCTCTGTCAATTCAATTTCAATTCAATTTCAATTCAATTTAAGGGCTTTATTGGCATGGGAAACGTATGTTAACGTTGCCAAAGCAAGTGAAGTAGATAATAAACAAAAGTGAAATAAACAATAAATATTAACAGTAAACATTACACTCAGAAGTTTCAAAAGAATAAATACATTTCAAATGTCATATTATGTATATATACAGTGTTGTAGCGATGAGCAAATAGTTAAAGTACAAAAGGGAAAATAAATAAACATACATATGGGCTGTATTTACAATGGTGTTTGTTCTTCACTGGTTGCCCTTTTCTTGTGGCAACAGGTCACAAATCTTGCAGCTGTGATGGCACACTGTGGTTTTTCACCCAGTAGATAAGGGAGTTTATCAAAATTGGGTTTGTTTTCAAATTCTTTGTGGATCGCTGTAATCTGAGGGAAATATGTGTCTCTAATATGGTCATACATTTGGCAGGAGGTTAGGAAGTGCAGTTTCCACCTCATTTTGTGGGCAGTGTGCACATAGCCTGTCTTCTCTTGAGAGCCATGTCTGCCTACGGTGGCCTTTCTCAATAGCAAGGCTATGCTCACTGAGTCTGTACATAGTCAAAGCTTTCCTTAAGTTTGGGTCAGTCTCAGTGGTCAGGTATTCTGCCACTGTGTACTCTCTGTTTAGGGCCAAATAGCATTCTAGTTTGCTCTGTTTTTTTGTTTGTTCTTTCCAATGTGTCAAGTAATTATCTTTTTGTTTTCTCATGATTTGGTTGGGTCTAATTGTGTTGTTGTTGTTGTTGTTGTTGTTGTTGTCCTGGGGCTGTGTGGGGTCTGTTTGTGTTTGTGAACAGAGCCCCAGGACCAGCTTACTTAGGGGACTCTTCTCCAAGTTCATATCTCTGTAGGTGATGGCTTTGTTATGGAAGGTTTGGGAATCACTTCCTTTTAAGTGGTTATAGAATTTAACGGCTCTTTTCTGGATTTTGATAATTAGCGGGTATTGGCCTAATTCTGCTCTGCATGCATTATCTGGTGTTTTACGTTGTACACGGAGGATGTTTTTGCAGAATTCTGCATGCAGAGTCTCAATTTGGTGTTTGTCCCATTTTGTGAATTCTTGGTTGGTGAGCGGACCCCATACCTCAGAACCATAAAGGGCAATGGGTTCTATAACTGATTCAAGTATTTTTAGCCAGATCCTAATTGGTATGTCAAATTTTATTTTTTATTTTTTATTTTATGTTCCTTTCGATGGCATAGAAGGCCCTTCTTGCCATGTCTCTCAGATCGTTCACAGCTTTGTGGAAGTTACCTGTGGCGCTGATGTTTAGGCCGAGTTATGTATAGTTTTTTGTGTGCTCTAGGGCAACGGTGTCTAGATGGAATTTGTATTTGTGGTCCTGGCAACTGGACCTTTTTTGGAACACCATTATTTTTGTCTTACTGAGATTTACTGTCAAGGCCCAGGTCTGACAGAATCTGTGCAGAAGATCTAAGTGCTGCTGTAGGCCCTCCTTGGTTGGTGACAGAAGCACCAGATCATCAGCAAACAGAAGACATTTGACTTCAGATTCTAGTAGGGTGAGGCCGGGTGCTGCAGACTGTTCTAGTGCCCTCGCCAATTCGTTGATATATATGTTGAAGAGGGTGGGGCTTAAACTGCATCCCTGTCTCACCCCACGGCCATGTGGAAAGAAATGTGTGTGTTTTTTGCCAATTTTAACCACACACTTGTTGTTTGTGTACATGGATTTTATAATGTCGTATGTTTTTCCCCCAACCCCACTTTCCATCAATTTGTATAGCAGACCCTCATGCCAAATTGAGTCAAAAGCTTTTTTGAAATCAACAAAGCATGAGAAGACTTTGCCTTTGTTTTGGTTTGTTTGTTTGTCAATTAGGGTGTGCAGGGTGAATACGTGGTCTGTTGTACGGTAATTTGGTAGAAATCCTATTTGACATTTGCTCAGTACATTGTTTTCACTGAGGAAATGAACTAGTCTGCTGTTAATGATAATGCAGAGGATTTTCCCAAGGTTGCTGTTGACGCATATCCCACGGTAGTTATTGGGGTCAAATTTGTCTCCACTTTTGTGGATTGGGGTGATCAGTCCTTGGTTCCAAATATTGGGGAAGATGCCAGAGCTAAGGATGATGTTAAAGAGTTTAAGTATAGCTAATTGAAATTTGTGGTCTGTATATTTTATCATTTCATTGAGGATACCATCAACACCACAGGACTTTTTGGGTTGGAGGGTTTGTATTTTGTCCTGTAGTTCATTCAATGTAATTGGAGAATCCAGTGGGTTCTGGTAGTCTTTAATAGTTGATTCTAAGATTTGCATTTGATCATGTATATTTTTTTGCTGTTTGTTCTCTGTTATAGGGCCAAAAAGATTGGAGAAGTGGTTTATCCATACATCTCCGTTTTGGATAGATAGCTCTTCGTGTTGTTGTTTGTTTAGTGTTTTCCAATTTTCCCAGAAGTGGTTAGAATCTATGGATTCTTCAATTACATTGAGCTGATTTCTGACATGCTGTTCCTTCTTTTTCCGTAGTGTATTTCTGTATTGTTTTAGTGATTCACCATAGTGAAGGCGTAGGCTCAGGTTTTCTGGGTCTCTATGTTTTTGGTTGGATAGGTTTCTCAATTTCTTTCTTAGGTTTTTACATTCTGTCTGTCTCTCTCTCTCTCTCTCTCTCTGTCTCTCTCTGTCTCTCTCTGTCTTTGTCTCTGTATCTGTCACTCTCTCTCTCTCTCTGTCTCTCTCTCTCTCTCTCTCTCTCTGTCCCTCTCTCTCTCTGTCTCTCTCTGTCTTTGTCTCTGTATCTGTCACTCTCTCTCTCTCTCTCTCTCTCTCTGTCTCTCTCTCTCTCTCTCTCTCTCTCTCTCTCTCTCTCTCTCTCTCTCTCTCTCTCTCTCTCTCTCTCTCTCTCTCTCTCTCTCTCTCTCTCTCTCTCTCTCTCTCTCTCTTTCTCTCTGTCTCTCGCTCTCTCTTTGTCACTTTGTGTACCCACACATAAACGTAGAAACCCAGCTTCACAGACCTTTGTTCAACCTGAGGGAATATCTCTATGAACGTCAGAAACCTGGGATGTGTCTCTTTTATCACAACAGAAGCTCGGAACATTTCTGTATCTAACTGCATTTCACAAACCATGTCTCAGATGTCTGAAACGTCTATATAAAATGAAATGACTGAATACACTACTGAAATATTTCTAAACCGTTATTGTCTCCATGTCTCTCTTGTTGTTGTGGATTTTTAAACGCAGTGCATTTTCTATACGCAAAGCAAATATCTGTGAACAACAGAACAAAAAATCTAGTTTAATGTAATGTAATGACATGTTTTCTCTTTCTGTCTGTCTCCCTACTGAAAGCTGTCTAAAGCAGGAACATGTTTTTTTTTTTCTTTTCTCCCCCATGTCTCCAGACGGTGTGTTTCAGAACCACTCCTCTCGCCTGCGGACTCCTCCCCTGTCCATGTCCCATTCCCCTAACCACCAGCACCATGCTGCCTCCATCAACTCTCTGAACAGGGGACAGCCCCGCTCCAACCCCAGCCCTGCCCCCACAGACAGCTCCGCCCCTCCTGAGGGCCAGGGGAGTGTCCAGGACTCAGGCTCCGCCCATGACAACTGGCTGCTAAACAGCAACATCCCCCTGGAGACCAGGTATGGGATTACACTCTACAATAACATTACACCAATGTGTCCCAAATGGCACCCTGTTCCCTATATAGTGTAGTACTTTAGACCATGGCCCATAGGGCTCTATATAGGAAATAGGGTTACATTTGGGACACATCCCACCTCAGACCCTTCCAAGTCTCTACAAGGCCTCTAGCGTTCTAAAGATCTGGAGTCTCCAACTCCAAGCTAGTGTATGTGCAGGGTTTTGTTCTAGCCCAGCCAGAACACCTAGTAGCTCTCCAGGACTGGAGTTGGAGACCCCTGCTATAGAATGACCAGGGACAGGAGTTGTTCCCTGATCATGTGACCTGGTCAGCCTTTAACTAGGTCCTAGAGTTTGCCTAGTTAGGTCACATGATCAGGGAACACTCCTGTCCCTAATATTGACCTTATGTGTGGACTTGTTGGCCTGCTGGTTGAATTAACGCAGCTTCCTCTGACAGTCTGCTGCCCATTGTAATACCATGATATGACTGAGACATGAGGCTATCCTACGGAGCTGTGAGGGGAACGGCACCTCCGTACCTTCAGGCTCTGATCAGTCCCTACACCCAAACGAGGGCATTGCGTTCATCCACCTCTGGCCTGCTGGCCCCCCTACCTCTGCGGAAGCACAGTTCCCGCTCAGCCCAGTCAAAACTGTTCGCTGCTCTGGCACCCCAATGGTGGAACAAGCTCCACCACGACGCCAGGACAGCGGAGTCACTCACCACCTTCCGGAGACACTTGAAACCCCACCTCTTTAAGGAATACCTGGAATAGTATAAAAACAATCCCCCCCACACACCCCACCCCTACAAAAAAAAAATATAAAAAAATAATTATAATAATTAACAATAATAATTTGTAAAAAATAAATAAAAAATACATAGAAAAAAATATTTTTAAAAATATTTAAAAAAAAATATATATATATATATATATATATAAAAAATGTAAAATGTGGACAAAAATGTAAAACATTGTAAAGTGGTTGTCCCACTGGCTATAAGGTGAATGCACCAATTTGTAAGTGGCTCTGGATAAGAGCGTCTGCTAAATGACTCACTAACTGTAAGTGGCTCTGGATAAGAGCGTCTGCTAAATGACTCACTAACTGTAAGTGGCTCTGGATAAGAGTGTCTGCTAAATGACTCACTAACTGTAAGTGGCTCTGGATAAGAGCGTCTGCTAAATGACTCACTAACTGTAAGTGGCTCTGGATAAGAGCGTCTGCTAAATGACTCACTAACTGTAAGTGGCTCTGGATAAGAGCGTCTGCTAAATGACTCACTAACTGTAAGTGTCTCTGGATAAGAGCGTCTGCTAAATGACTCACTAACTGTAAGTGGCTCTGGATAAGAGCGTCTGCTAAATGACTCACTAACTGTAAGTGGCTCTGGATAAGAGCGTCTGCTAAATGACTCACTAACTGTAAGTGGCTCTGGATAAGAGCGTCTGCTAAATGACTCACTAACTGTAAGTGGCTCTGGATAAGAGCGTCTGCTAAATGACTCACTAACTGTAAGTGGCTCTGGATAAGAGCGTCTGCTAAATGACTCACTAACTGTAAGTGGCTCTGGATAAGAGCGTCTGCTAAATGACTCACTAACTGTAAGTGGCTCTGGATAAGAGCGTCTGCTAAATGACTCACTAACTGTAAGTGGCTCTGGATAAGAGCGTCTGCTAAATGACTCACTAACTGTAAGTGGCTCTGGATAAGAGCGTCTGCTAAATGACTCACTAACTGTAAGTGGCTCTGGATAAGAGCGTCTGCTAAATGACTCACTAACTGTAAGTGGCTCTGGATAAGAGCGTCTGCTAAATGACTCACTAACTGTAAGTGGCTCTTGATAAGAGCGTCTGCTAAATGACTCACTAACTGTAAGTGGCTCTGGATAAGAGCGTCTGCTAAATGACTCACTAACTGTAAGTGGCTCTGGATAAGAGCGTCTGCTAAATGACTCACTAACTGTAAGTGGCTCTGGATAAGAGCGTCGGCTAAATGACTCACTAACTGTAAGTGTCTCTGGATAAGAGCGTCTGCTAAATGACTCACTAACTGTAAGTGGCTCTGGATAAGAGCGTCTGCTAAATGACGTAAATGTAAATGTAATACCATGATATGACTGAGGCATGACTCCTGTACTATCCAGACAGTGGATATCCCTTGAAGGGGCTGGCTGGCGGGCTGGCTGGCGGGCTGGCTGGGGGGCTGGCTGGCGGACGGGCTGACTGACTGACTAGCTGACTGACTGACTGGCTGACTGGCTGGCTGGTTGACTGGCTGGTTGACTTGCTGGCTGGCTGGTTGGTTGACTGGCTGACTGGCTGACTGGCTGGCTGGCTGGCTGGCTGGCTGGTTGGTTGACTGGCTGGCTGGCTGGCTGGCTGGTTGGTTGACTGGCTGACTGGCTGGCTGGCTGGCTGGCTGGTTGGTTGGTTGACTGGCTGGCTGCCTGGCTGGCTGGTTGACTGGCTGGCTGGCTGGCTGGCTGGCTGGTTGACTGGCTGGCTGGCTGGCTGGCTGGCTGGCTGACTGGCTGGCTGGCTGGCTGACTGGCTGGCTGGCTGGCTGACTGGCTGGCTGGTTGGTTGACTGGCTGGCTGGCTGGCTGGTTGGTTGACTGGCTGGCTGGCTGGTTGGTTGACTGGCTGACTGGCTGGCTGGCTGGCTGGTTGGTTGACTGGCTGGCTGGCTGGCTGGCTGGCTGGTTGACTGGCTGGCTGGCTGGCTGGCTGGCTGGTTGACTGGCTGGCTGGCTGGCTGGCTGACTGGCTGGCTGGCTGGCTGGCTGACTGGCTGGCTGGCTGGCTTGCTGACTGACTGGCTGGTTGGTTGACTGGCTGGCTGGCTGACTGGCTGGCTGACTGGCTGGCTGGCTGGTTGGTTGACTTGCTGGCTGGCTGGCTGGCTGGTTGACTGGCTGGCTGGCTGGCTGGCTGGCTGGCTGGCTGGCTGGCTGGTTGACTGGCTGGCTGGCTGGTTGGTTGACTGGCTGGCTGGCTGACTGGCTGGCTGGCTGGTTGGTTGGCTGGTTGGCTGGTTGGTTGACTGGCAGACTGGCTGACTGGCTGGCTGGTTGACTGGTTGGTTGACTGGCTGGCTGTATGTGCTGCATACTGTACTAGCTGTAGAATACAATTCACTGGGAAACAAGAGAAAAGTGTTGTATTTTTGTTCCTGTCAGAAGTCAATGGTCCTGACAGTGTGGGAGAGAGACTCTTGTTGCTGCGTCTCCTATGGCCCCTGGTCATCTTGTTGCTGCGTCTCCTATGGCCCCTGGTCATCTTGTTGTGTTAGGCCCCTGGTCACGTTGCTGCGTCTCCTATGGCCCCTGGTCATCTTGTTGCTGCGTCTCCTATGGCCCCTGGTCATCTTGTTGCTGCGTCTCCTATGGCCCCTGGTCATCTTGTTGCTGCGTCTCCTATGGCCCCTGGTCATCTTGTTGCTGCGTCTCCTATGGCCCCTGGTCATCTTGTTGCTGCGTCTCCTATGGCCCCTGGTCATAATAGTGCACTACACGGCTCCAAAGGGGTTATTCGGCTGTCCCCATAGGAGAACCCTTTTTGGTTCCAGGTAGAACCCTTTTTGGTTCCAGGTAGAACCCTTTTGTGTTCCATTTAGAACCCTCTGGTTCTAGATTGCACCTTTTTCTGTATATAGGGAAAAGGGTGCCATCTGGGCAGCAAGCATTTTGTTTCATCTGGCTGTGCAATTATAATCAGGCTGGATGAGAAAACAGAGCTGTGGTGAAACACCATTCAGAGTGGCGTGCTCGGCTTTTCCCCACCTTAGTGTTGATTTATTTCATATCAATCGCTATGTTCTGGCCCGCTCCTCCTGGCTAGGAGACTCTCAGGGTGTGAAGTGGAGCTGACTAGTGTTGCTCTGAAGAGGTGTGGTCTTTAACAGCTCCACACTGTCTCTCTGTCTGTCTGTCTCTCTGTCTGTCAGTGTGTCAGTCAGTCTGTCTCTCTGTCTGTCTGTCTCTCTGTCTGTCAGTGTGTCAGTCAGTCTGTCTCTCTGTCAGTCTGTCTCTCTGTCTGTCAGTGTGTCAGTCAGTCTGTCTCTCTGTCTGTCAGTGTGCAGTCAGTCTGCTCTCTCTCTGTCTCTCTGTCTGTCAGTGTGTGTCTTCTCTGGTCGTCGTTTGTACAGTCTTCTCTTCTGTCATCTCTTGTCAGTCAGTCAGTCAGTCTGTCTCTCTGTCAGTCAGTCAGTCAGTCTGTCTCTCTGTCAGTCAGTCAGTCAGTCAGTCAGTCTGTCTCTCTCTCAGTCTGTCTCTCTGTCTGTCAGTGTGTCAGTCAGTCTGTCTCTCTCTCAGTCTGTCTCTCTGTCTGTCAGTGTGTCAGTCAGTCTGTCTCTCTCTCTCTCAGTCTGTCTCTCTGTCTGTCAGTGTGTCAGTCAGTCTGTCTCTCTGTCAGTCAGTCAGTCTGTCTCTCTGTCAGTCAGTCAGTCTGTCTCTCTCTGTCTGTCAGTGTGTCAGTCAGTCTGTCTCTCTCTCAGTCTGTCTCTCTGTCTGTCAGTGTGTCAGTCAGTCAGTCAGTCAGTCTGTCTCTCTCTGTCTGTCAGTCAGTCAGTCAGTCAGTCAGTCAGTCTGTCTCTCTCAGTCAGTCAGTCAGTATGTCTCTCTGTCAGTCAGTCAGTCAGTCAGTCAGTCAGTCAGTCAGTTAGTCAGTCCTCAGTCATAGCACAGGGAAATCACTGAGTGACAGGTGTAGCTCAAACATGCCTTGTGATGCTTCATGGTCCTGTTTTTCTTCTCCAACAGGAGGGAAGGAGTATTTCTACCCAAACCACAAGGATATCAGCTAGATGTTTAGAAATGTAAACCAGCCGGATATTTCTCCACAGGGAATAGTGGTGGCTGGAACTGTGTCAGTTCTAGGAATACAGCTGAGACTTACATTTTGGGGATTTTAATCCAAATGTAGATATATTTAATTATTGTATCTAGTAAAACCGAAAGTGACGGGAGAGTTGGGGACTTACAGTTTTTCTCCATTGGTTTGGCTCATTTCTTGAAACAGAAATTACATTCTCAAAACTCTAAGATCATTTGGCAAAACAGTCTTACAGTTCAGCACAACACTATAGCTCACTTGCAAAAGCTCATATCTCTCCTAAAACTGTTCACTCATGCTTCAAAACTAAATTCCTTTTCCCATATAAGGAGTCAGTGCCACGAAAATGGCAAAGATCCTTCTCAATTGCTTTGGCTCATTTCTTGAAACAGACCGGACGTTCTCAACACTCTTGGTGCTTTAGCCAAAATAACGTGGAGTGGTTCGGCACAACACCATGGTTCACCTGCAAAAGCTCATACCTCTCCCCAAAACAGTTCACGCATGTGTCAAAACTAAATTTCCTTCTCATTTAAACAGTCAGTGCCCCCAAAATGCTTCGTCCCTTTGGCATTGTGTAAGCACTGCAAGTCAAAATGTTTAGATGTTTTGTCACTATGGCAGAGGACCATTGAAATATCCCTCATGTCCACCTTTCAGTCTTAGCCCAGTCCTTCATTGACAATGGTTACTGTACTGTTTTTTGTCTAGCTAACAGAATACAATTGTGTATAAAACTGAAAAAAATAAATAGGATTTTAGGGTAAGAGTAGCCTCCAAGGTTTGACATCACACATTGCACTCATACTGCCAAGGAAATTGTAACCATTATCATTCACACACATAAAGTAACTTCCATACATCAGAGTAAAAGAAAATGTATACAGCATAATATACTGTAATATTAACACACAAACAAAAAACAATGAAAATTATATGCAGCCTACAGTGCTGTAAATAAAGCTGGAGTTTCACAACTAACAGTTCTTCACTGGTCGCTGTCCTCACCCTCCTGGCCATCCACACGCTGCTGTCTGTCTGGCCACAGATTCTCGTCCACATCACAGCGTATATTCTCCCTTGCGATGCAGGGAAGAAACGGCGTGCATGTCGCAACCATCCCCTACACTGATCTCCTGTAATATCCTCACACGCAGCGTCCATTGCATGGAGCAGGGACCTCTGATCTTGAGCCCGATGCTCATACACTCTCCACCTCCAAGCGGAGAAATACTCCTCAATAGGATTGAGGAAAGGAGAGTAAGGTGGTAGGAACACCATGACCATCCTTGGATGAGTAGTGAACCAGGCCTGATGAGCGGGCCACGGTGGAAATTCACATTGTCCCATACAATGACATATTGTGTAGGTGAGGCCCTACGAGACCGCTCTCATTTTCAGGGATCAAATCAACATGAAGGCGGTCCAAGAAGATGAGGAGCTTCTGTGTATTGTATGGGCCAAGACTGGGGATGTGAGTGGCCACACCATTCTTCGATATGGCAGCACACATAGTTATATTGCCCCTCGCTGGCCTGGGACATCCACCATGGCCCGGTGGCCAATAATATACGGCCACGTCTTCGGCCCTTGGCCAGGTTGAAGCCAGCTTCATCCACAAACACGAGGATGTGATGGGTCTCGTTTCCTTCCAATGCCATTATTCTCTACAATAGCGTAAAAAGAAAACATCAAATCAGTCATACAGAAGAGTCATACACTACAGTTACAGACAATTACATAGGAATGTTCTATGTTCTCCACAAGTTCAATATACTACTGGCCACTACTCCAGTGGTTCCAAACCTGGGGTACATGTACCCCTATGCAGAGGTACTACAGGGGGTATTTGACAGAAAGGGGGGGGGAAATCATCATGACTAGACTTACTGAAATGTTACAGTAAAACCCACAGTATTAGATAGATTTACATGGGAGGCACTAATTGCAGCTCTTTGACCCCTTTTCTTATTGTATGTTATATTCTTCAAAATAAGGATTATAATGATAATTGCATCATACAGTAAGCTGCAGTTTTTAGGCGAAATGTTGAAGTCAGATAAATCAAATACTTCCATACCTGGATTACCTGGATACACAAATCAGGTAAAGTGGGTACTGAAGCCAAAAAGTTTGGGGAACCACTGCTTAATTGTAAAATGTTATAATGATGGACAACCAGTAACTGACTTACATGTACATACTGGTACACTAGCTCTTTCACTCTATCAGAGTTCCTCTCAAATGGTACCCTGTAAATTTGCTTCATTGTCATCTGATGCTTCTTCAATATCCGGTCTATTGTGGAGATGCTTATAGAGTTGACATTTTGGAATATGGCATTGTCTTGTAGGATTGCAGCGCGGATCTGTCTCAATGTGATGGCATTATTTGCCATCACCATGTTACAGATCTCTTGTTCTTGTTGTTCATTGAGAAGTTTTCCTCTGCCACCTGTGCAAGGTTGTCGTCCAATCCTAGATATAGAAGTCAAAGGACAACACTCCATTCGTAGTAATGTATACCTTATGTATTCCTTACAGAATGAGTTACCTATGTAATTGTATTGTTGTTTTACTTACAGTAACTTTACCACAATTCTAATGCATCACTGCACAGTGACTGGAATACTACTGTAAACTGTATCATCAATACTGTAGAAAATAAACTATTCCATAGTTTATTTTCTCCAATGTTTTTCTTGTCATTTTTAGTATCATAACATCCCATTGAGGTAAGATATTACTGTAGGCCTATCACACACACACACTAAATGAATAGGTAAATATGTAAATAAATATATTTCTTGCTCTATGCACAGTGTCCTGTCCTATACAACATATAATTCCATCATTGACTGACTACATACCTGTTTTCCCTACGAAAGGTTTGGATGATGGAGGAGACTGTTGAGCGAGGCACATTAGGCTGCACTCGGCGACCTGCCTCCGCCATTGTGAGGCCATGGTTGATGACATGGTCTATAATTGTGGCCCGAATTTCATCCGGGACAGCATGGTGTCTTCGTGCTCCTCGGCCTCTTCCCCTATTCCACCACCACGCACCCTTACTCCTCCTCCTCCTCTTCTTCTTCTTCCTCTTCCTCGAGCAGGCAGTTGCCCTTGTTCATTTACTTGGCCAGGTGCCTCCATGTTCAGAAATTGTACTGGTCCTGCATGGTCAAGCTCTTTACATACATGTTTGGCAGCATTCACAGTCATGGACAGCACCTGTCAGGTAACTAAACATACTGTTTGATTGGTCATCTGAGATGTGTGAAACTCCTCCTTCGTTAGTCAAGTTCTAGTTTCACCTGACTGTCAATTGCTGTAATAAATTTATCAAATGTTCCAAAGGGATTCATATATGGTATTCATGGTATTATGTTCTTGACTAATTTTGACAATTGAACAGACTATTGTGCATGTGATGACTTATACAATGAAATGACGCTGACACGTTTTGGAGCGAACAACCATTAGACTGAGAATCAACAATCAGTTTAGATCAACAAGATCTATTCACTTGGAAATTGTGCTAAATGTAGGCTACCTGTCTTAATCATTTGCAAAGATGTACTGAGACATTGAGACATGTACTTAGACATTTGCAATTTGATGAAATGAATGAAATTCAATTCTGTTGTGAACAATTGCCAAGTGGTTTGGAGGTTTGTCCATGTAGTTTTGAGAATGTAATTTCTGTTTCAGAAATGAGCCAAACCAATGGAGAAAAACTGTAATTTGGCAAGGTGCACAGCCGGCTACAGTACAGTAGTCCCATCCCTAATAGGGTGCGATTTGGGACTCCGTCCTGTCTGTTCCTTCCTCCTCACGGTGGGCTCAGTGTGACCAGTCAACAGGAAAATGAGTGTTCATTTCAGTTTGTGGAAGGACAGTTAGTGGCGTAATGACTGATTAAATGTGGTACAGCTCCAACGCTAATCCCACACAGGTATTCCCTGGAGGAGAGGCAGAACAGATGGCGGACTGGGGGAGAGGGAGAGGAGAGAAACCAATATAAATCAACCCTGAGAAAATAAAAATAAAATAACAAACTATCAATTATTAGAATTCCACTGATAAAGTGAAACCATTAGTAACATCGTCTGTCCTTTTAACTGGGTTAATAGAATGGTCCTGTCCCCTCTCTCTCTCTCTCTCTCTCTCTCTCTCTCTCTCTCTCGCTCTCGCTCTCTCTCTCTTTATAAAACATTGAATACGTCCCCCGGAGCGAGGGGTTTGTGAGACAACCAACAGACCTCACTAGTGGCCTGGAGCGCCAAGACAACCAACAGATCTCGCTAGTGGCCTGGAGCACCATGCCATGGTCCCAAAAACACAACAACAACAACACTTTTCTCTTGTTTCTATTGAATGTATTCAGCCTCAGCCCCAGTCTCAGCCCCAGTCTCAGCCCCAGTCTCAGCCCCAGCCCCCAGCCCCCAGCCCCAGCCCCCAGCCCCCAGCCCCCAGCCCCCAGCCCCAGCCCCTGCCCCCTGCCCTGCCCCTGCCCCTGCCCCAGCCCCAGCCCCAGCCCCCAGCCCCAGCCCCCCCAGCCCCCAGCCCCAGCCCCCAGCCCCCAGCCCCCAGCCCCAGCCCCAGCCCCCAGCCCCAGCCCCTGCCCCTGCCCCAGCCCCAGCCCCAGCCCCAGCCTGCCCTGTACCGTTACGTTGCATGTGGATGGTTCATTTCTTACATCTGCATTGTTACAGCAGTATTCCCTTATGGAACGGTGCTCTACTCTTTACTTTTCAACCGATCACATTATTGCAGGACGTAAGTTACGTGACACCGATTTGTTGAGCTTGCCTTTCTCCTTTAATGTCAGCAAGGAAGTTCTCATCTATAACACAGTATTATTAATGAAATGTACAGAACAGGCATTATTAAGTGATGAAGTGTTACAGTATGTGGGATATGTCAAAAGAACATTATTAACATTAAGCTTATTACAGTACTACAGCAAAAGTGGGTTTGATCTGAAACTAAAGTCCTGCCATTGTTCTCTTCTAACCTCCTATTACCCATGAAGCAGCCAGAATACTCTAATGTTTATCAGAGAAGAACAGGACGCGTGCAGAGAAGGGCAGGGTTCATACAATACCAGGTATGAAGATTCCCTAGGGGGAGTCGGAGGGAAGGAGAGGTTCTAGACGTTCTCTAGACATTCTCTAGAAGTTCTCTAGACGTTCTCTAGACGTTCTCTAGAAGTTCTCTAGACATTCTCTAGACGTTCTCTAGAAGTTCTCTAGAAATTCTCTAGACATTCTCTAGAAGTTCTCTAGACGTTCTCTAGAAGTTCTCTAGATGTTTTCTAGACATTCTCTAGATGTTCTCTAGACGTTCTCTAGAAGTTCTCTAGACATTCTCTAGACGTTCTCTAGAAGTTCTCTAGACATTCTCTAGACATTCTCTAGACGTTCTCTAGACGTTCTCTAGATGTTTTCTAGACATTCTAACTATGCCTACACCAGAATAGTTCCATAAGGGCGATTTGATTTCTTTGTCTTTGTGACCTTGTCTATCTGGATATCTCTGGTTGTTGTTGTTGTTGTTGTTGTTGTTGTTGTTGTTGTTGTTGTTTGGCGATCACATACTTCTTGTTGTCTTGCGTCTGTATTTCAGTATGGAACGCATGTTTGTTCAATGTCTCACTCATGTCTGCTTCATCTCCATCTCTCCATGTCTCCATGTCCTGTGTGTGTGTGTAGAAACATAGCAAAGCAGACATTCCTAGAGATTTTACAGGACTACCCTTTAGAGATGGACATTCTGGGCACCGCGCGCAGGGAGGGGGAGGCTGCCCCACACCACGAAGGGTATGCTGCATGACACACACCGTCTGGCTGGTTACCATGACGATTACAGTAGGATCTTGATCAGCTTTTTGCCATGACACTTTGTATGTTGTGAGGTCGTCATCAAACACCTTGAATGTAGACACTGCTAATCATTTAACGCCCGACTCGATTTAGCTTCAGACTCTGATGTTGCGGATTGGTATTAACGTGACTTAACAATCGATAATACCATGCTCTGTTTGACAAACTCAGTTTTCTGATGAATACACTACACACAATGTGAAACCCTACCTCTTTAAGGAATACCTGGAATAGTATAAAGTATTCCTTCTACCCCCCCCCCCACCCCCCAAAAAAAAAAAAAAAAAAGTGGTTGTCCCACTGGCTATCCTAAGTTGAATGCACCAATTTGTAAGTCGCTCTGGATAAGAGCGTCTGCTAAATGATGTAAATGTAAATGTGATCGCGCTGCTTTCTACCCCTAGCAACAGCATACGTCTGACATATTTGGTATCTCTACAGGCAATGTTTTCCATAAGACATGGTTCCAGTGACTTACATACAATATGTTGTGCCATCCCATTCACATTCATGTCACCATCACTCTGGAAGCGTCCCATAAACGTGTCAGTAAAAACTGCCTCCGCCACTGCCTCTGTGATGGGTTTCATCATAAAGCCCACTGGGTCTAGAGTACATTCTGTTCAACGTACAGCACTACATGTTTTATACCGGGAACCAGCCAAGGGACTAATACACAGCCCGGCTGCTCAGCCTCCTATGCAATGCATTAGCCTCAGCCTCAGCCGACTATATATTTATACAGGAAGGTGCGTTCCATATGGCACCCTGTTCCCTATGTAGTGCACTTCTTTTGACCAGAGCTCTATGGGCATTGGGAGCCATTTGGGAGCCTGCTACCCTGTTGGAGTGATCCTCTGACGCATGGAGGAGTGAATTATGAAGTCACCACAGAGGCATGAATTAACAGGAGGCCTGCTGCGGTCACTAGTGCTGCGGTCACTAGTGCTGTAAATTAGATGTTATATTGATCCCCTGTTTCGATTGGACTAGACCCCGCTTTGTCGGAGTGTTCCGAGCGTTCTTGGTAACCTAGCCGACGAGTGGCTATGGCAACAGCAGAAAGAGTTACTGACGAGTAAAAGAGACTGTTCTTCCACTTCACTTCCCTGTTTGTTAATTATGTCATTATGATGTAATGTAAGGGATGGTATATAATGCCTTCCCTGAGATGAATCCTATCTTCAGATCTGCGTGTATAACTCAAGATTTTATGCAAATCTCCCGTTGACATCGACGTGCCCTGGTCAAAAGAACTGTTATATAAAGGTCATACGGTGCCATTTGAGATGCATGAGGTGAAAGTCGGAGTTATGCAGGTCTAAAGTTTGGATCCTTTGGAAGGACAGTGACTTGTGGTTTTAAGGCGAGTCTGAGAGACTGTCTCCTTTCTGTAGGCACTTCCTGTTTAAGCCAGGGGGGACGTCTCCAATGTACTGTACGACATCACCGGGTTACCCTTTGACCTCCAGCACGGTCTACTCCCCGCCACCACGCCCGTTACCCAGAAACACCTTCTCCAGACCGGCGTTCAGCCTGAAGAAGCCCTACAAGCACTGCAACTGGAAATGTGCGGCTCTCAGCGCCATCCTCACCTCCGTCACACTGGTCTTACTGCTTGCCTACTTCATCGGTGAGTCAACCTATCTTCTCCTCTCCTCCCCTCTCCTCTCCTCTCTTCTCCTCTCCTCTCCTCTCCTCTCCTCTCCTCTCCTCTCCTCTCCTCTCCTCTCCTCTCTTCTCCTCTCCTCTCTTCTCTCCCTCTCTCCCTCTCCTCTCCTCTCCTCTCTCTCCTCCCTCTCCTCTCTCTCTCTCCTCTCCTCTCCTCTCCTCTCCTCTCCTCTCCTCTCCTCTTCTCCTCTCTCTCCTCTCTTCTCCTCTCCTCTCCTCTCCTCTCCTCTCCTCTCTCTCCTCTCCTCTCCTCTCCTCTCTCTCGCCTCGCCTCTCCTCTCTCTCCTCTCCTCTCCTCTCCTCTCCTCTCTCTCCTCTCCTCTCCTATCTTCTCCTCCCCTCTCATCTCCTCTCCTCCTCTCCACTCCTCCTCTCCTCTCCTCTCCTCTCCTCAAATCAAATCAAATCAAATCAAATCAAATTGTATTTGTCACATACATGTGTTTAGCAGATGTTATAGCGGCTCCGACAGTGCAGTAATATCTAACAATTACACAACATATACCCAATACACACAAAAAAGTAAGGAATGGGATTTAAGAATATATACATATACAGTGATTAAAAAAAGTATTTGATCCCCTGCTGATTTTGTACGTTTGCCCACTGACAAAGACATGATCAGTCTATAATTTTAATGGTAGGTTTATTTGAACAGTGAGAGACAGAATAACAACAAAAAAATCCAGAAAAACGCTTGTCAAAAATGTTATAAATTGATTTGCATTTTAATGAGGGAAATAAGTATTTGACCCCTCTGCAAAACATGACTTAGTACTTGGTGGCAAAACCCTTGTTGGCAATCAGAGGTCAGATGTTTCTTGTAGTTGGCCACCAGGTTTGCACACATCTCAGGAGGGATTTTGTCCCACTCCTCTTTGCAGATCTTCTCCAAGTCATTAAGGTTTCGAGGCTACACTGTTTGTATTCTGCCATATTCCCTTTCACCTTGCCATGGTTTAACGCGGTGGTTCGCACTTTCAGATTTGCGCGAATGCTGCCATCTATCCACGGTTTCTGGTTAGGGTAGGTTTTAATAGTCACAGTGGGCACCACATCACCTATACACTTCCTGATAAACTCTGTCACCGTTTCAGTGTATATGTCTAAATTATTTTCAGAAGCTACCCGAAACATATCCCAGTCCGCGTGATCAAAACAATCTTGAAGCGTGGATTCCGATTGGTCAAACCAGCGTTGAATAGTCCTTAGCACAGGTACTTCCTGTTTGAGTTTCTGCCTATAGGAAGGGAGAAGCAAAATGGAGTCGTGGTCAGATTTGCCGAAAGTAGGGCGGGGGAGGGCCTTATAACCATCCCGAAAGTTCGAATAGCAATGGTCGAGGATTTTAGCAGCGCGAGTACAACAGTCGATATGTTGATAGAACTTCGGCAGCCTAGTCCTCAAATTAGCTTTTTTAAAATTCCCGGCTACAATAAATGCAGCCTCAGGATATATGGTTTACAGTTTGTATAAGGTCCAGTGAAGTTCTTTGAGGGCCGTCGTGGTATCGGCTTGAGGGGGGATATACACGGCCGTGTCTATAACCGAAGAGAATTCTCTTGGGAGATAATACGGTCTGCATTTGATTGTGAGGTATTCTAGGTTGGGTGACAGAAGGACTCAAGTTCCTCTATCATCACCTCCTCTCCTCTCCTCTCCTCTCCTCTCCTCTCCTCTCCTCTCCTCTCCTCTCCTCTCCTCTCCTCTCCTCTCCTCTCCTCTCCTCTCCTCTCCTCTCCTCTCCCTTCCCCTATCCCCGTCTCCTCCTCTCCCTTCCCCTATCCCCGTCTCCACCTCTCCCTTCCCCTATCCCCGTCTCCACCTCTCCCTTCCCTTATCCCCGTCTCCACCTCTCCCGTCCCCTATCCCCGTCTCCACCTCTCCCTTCCCCTATCCCCGTCTCCACCTCTCCCTTCCCTTATCCCCGTCTCCACCTCTCCCTTCCCTATCCCCGTCTCCACCTCTCCCTTCCCCTATCCCCCTCTCCACCTCTCCCTTCCCTATCCCCGTCTCCACCTCTCCCTTCCCCTATCCCCGTCTCCACCTCTCCTTCCCCTACTCCCGTCTCCACCTCTCCCTTCCCTATCCCCGTCTCCACCTCTCCCTTCCCCTATCCCCGTCTCCTCCTCTCCTTCCCCTATCCCCGTCTCCTCCTCTCCCTTCCCCTATCCCCGTCTCCTCCTCTCCCTTTCCTTATCCCCGTCTCCACCTCTCCCTTCCCTTATCCCCGTCTCCACCTCTCCCTTCCCCTATCCCCGTCTCCACCTCTCCTTCCCTATCCCCGTCTCCTCCTCTCCTTCCCTTATCCCCGTCTCCCACCTCTCCCTTCCCTTATCCCCGTCTCAACCTCTCCCTTCCCCTATCCCCGTCTCCACCTCTCCCTTCCCCTATCCCCGTCTCCTCCTCTCCCTTCCCCTATCCCCGTCTCCTCCTCTCCCTTCCCCTATCCCCGTCTCCACCTCTCCCTTCCCTTATCCCCGTCTCCACCTCTCCCTTCCCCTATCCCGTCTCCACCTCTCCCTTCCCCTATCCCCGTCTCCCCCTCTCCCTTCCCCTATCCCGTCTCCACCTCTCCTTCCCCTATCCCCGTCTCCACCTCTCCCTTCCCCTATCCCCCTCTCCACCTCTCCCTTCCCTATTCCCGTCTCCTCCTCTCCCCTTCCTTATCCCCGTCTCCACCTCTCCCTTCCCTTATCCCCGTCTCCACCTCTCCCTTCCCCTATGCCCGCTCTCCACCTCTCCTTCCCCTATCCCCGTCTCCACCTCTCCCTTCCCTTATCCCCGTCTCCACCTCTCCCTTCCCTTATCTCCCGTCTCCACCTCTCCTTCCCCTATCCCCGTCTCCACCTTTTCCCTTCCCCTATCCCCGTCTCCACCTCTCCCTTCCCTTATCCCCGTCTCCACCTCTCCCTTCCCCTATCCCCGTCTCCACCTCTCCCCTCCCCTATCCCCGTCTCCTCCTCTCCCTTCCCTTATCCCCGTCTCCACCTCTCCCTTCCCTTATCCCCGTCTCCACCTCTCCCTTCCCTATCCCCGTCTCCACCTCTCCCTTCCCTATCCCCGTCTCCACCTCTCCCTTCCCCTATCCCCGTCTCCACCTCTCCCATCCCCTATCCCCGTCTCCTCCTCTCCCTTCCCCTATCCCCGTCTCCACCTCTCCCTTCCCCTATCCCCGTCTCCACCTCTCCCTTCCCCTATCCCCGTCTCCACCTCTCCCTTCCCCTATCCCCGTCTCCACCTCTCCCTTCCCCTATCCCCGTCTCCTCCTCTCCCTTCCCTATCCCCGTCTCCACCTCTCCCTTCCCTTATCCCCGTCTCCACCTCTCCTTCCCTTATCCCCCGTCTCCACCTCTCCCTTCCCCTATCCCGTCTCCACCTCTCCCTTCCCTATCCCCGTCTCCACCTCTCCCTTCCCTTATCTCCCGTCTCCACCTTTCCCTCCCTACCCCGTCTCCACCTCTCCCTTCCCTATCCCCGTCTCCTCCTCTCCCTTCCCTTATCCCCCGTCTCCACCTTTTCCCTTCCCCTACCCCGTCTCCACCTCTCCTTCCCCTATCCCCGTCTCCACCTCTCCCTTCCCCTACCCCGTCTCCACCTCTCCCTTCCCTATCCCCGTCTCCACCTCTCCTTCCCTATCCCCGTCTCCACCTCTCCCTTCCTATCCCCGTCTCCACCTCTCCTTCCCTATCCCCGTCTCCTCCTCTCCCTTCCCCTATCCCCGTCTCCACCTCTCCTTCCCTATCCCGTCTCCACCTCTCCCTTCCCCTATCCCCCTATCCACCTCTCCCTTTCCCCTATCCCGTCTCCTCCTCTCCCTTCCCCTATCCCCGTCTCCACCTCTCCTTCCCCTATCCCCGTCTCCACCTCTCCTTCCCCTATCCCCGTCTCCTCCTCTCCCTTCCCTATCCCCGTCTCCACCTCTCCTTCCCCTATCCCCGTCTCCACCTCTCCCTTCCCCCTATCCCCGTCTCCACCTCTCCCTTCCCCTATCCCCGTCTCCACCTCTCCCTTCCCCTATCCCCCTCTCCACCTCTCCCTTCCCCTATCCCCCGTCTCCCACCTCTCCCTTCCCCTATCCCCGTCTCCTCCTCTCCCTTCCCTATCTCCGTCTCCACCTCTCCCTTCCCCTATCCCCGCTCTCCACCTCTCCTTCCCCTATCCCCGTCTCCACCTCTCCTTTCCCCTATCCCCGTCTCCACCTCTCCTTCCCTATCCCCGTCTCCACCTCTCCTTCCCCTATCCCCGTCTCCACCTCTCCCTTCCCTATCCCCGTCTCCACCTCTCCCTTCCCCTATCCCCGTCTCCACCTCTCCCTTCCCTATCCCCGTCTACCTCTCCCTTCCCTGTCCCCGTCTCCTCCTCTCCCTTCCCCTATCCCCGTCTCCACCTCTCCTTCCCCAACCCCGTCTCCACCTCTCCCTTCCCTTATCCCCGTCTCCACCTCTCCCTTTCCCCTACCCCCCGTCTCCACCTCTCCTTCCCTATCCCCGTCTCCACCTCTCCCTTCCCCTATCCCCGTCTCCACCTCTCCCTTCCCCTATCCCCCTCTCCACCTCTCCCTTCCCTATCCCCCTCTCCACCTCTCCCTTCCCCTATCCCCGTCTCCACCTCTCCCTTCCCCTATCCCCGTCTCCACCTCTCCTCTCCCCTATCCCCCTCTCCACCTCTCCCTTCCCCTATCCCCCTCTCCACCTCTCCTTCCCCTATCCCCGTCTCACCTCTCCCTTCCCTATCCCTCTCCTCTCCTCTCCCTTCCCTATCCCCCTCTCCACCTCTCCTTCCCTATCCCCCTCTCCACCTCTCCCTTCCCCTATCCCCGTCTTCACCTCTCCCTTCCCTATCCCCGTCTCCACCTCCTTCCCTACCCCCGTCTCCACCTCTCCCTTCCCCTATCCCCGTCTCCACCTCTCCCTTCCCCTATCCCCGTCTCCTCCTCTCCCTTCC
>NC_059196.1:43986267-43998767 GCF_020615455.1 Coregonus clupeaformis
CATCACATCACACATCCTAGCTGATCACTGAGCCAGTCTCCATCACATCACACATCCTAACTGATCACTGAGCCAGTCTCCATCACATCACACATCCTAACTGATCACTGAGTCAGTCCCCATCACATCACACATCCTAGCTGATCACTGAGCCAGTCTCCATCACATCACACATCCTAACTGATCACTGAGCCAGTCTCCATCACATCACACATCCTAACTGATCACTGAGCCAGTCCCCATCACATCACACATCCTAGCTGATCACTGAGCCAGTCTCCATCACATCACACATCCTAACTGATCACTGAGCCAGTCCCCATCACATCACACATCCTAGCTGATCACTGAGCCAGTCTCCATCACATCACACAGATAAATGGGGTGCGACACCCTCTTCCCTACAGTACATAGTGCACTACATTCGACCAGGGCCCATAGATAGTGCACTATATAACAAATAGGGTGCCATTTGGGACGAACACAGATACATTTCTTTCTAATACATATTTTTAATATATGTATTATAACATAACCATCATGAAAAACTAGCCTTTCTATTTCTTCCCAAAGGGCTCAACTTACTAATGCATGATTATTCATTTCTCTCTTCATCGCCTGAATCGTCTGTAATGATTTCAATTAGCATTCAGAACATCGATGGTTTAGTTCTCTCCCCTGCTAGCTGTTCATGGTAATGATCTAGACTCCTCTCCCTGCTAGCTGTTCATGGTAATGATCTAGACTCCTCTCCCCTGCTAGCTGTTCATGGTAATGATCTAGACTCCTCTCCCTGCTAGCTGTTCATGGTAATGATCTAGACTCCTCTCCCTGCCAGCTGTTCATGGTAATGATCTAAGAAACCATGCAGAACATTTAGTGAGATTAGGGTGGCTATATTATATTTCTATGGGTTGCTAGATCATATTTATATGGGTGGGTTGATTATATTTTGATAGGTGGGTAGGTTATATTTATATGGGTGGGTAGTCTAAATTGGGTGGGTGATTAATACTATAGCTAGTAGTCTACATTGGGTGGGTGATTAATATTATAGCTAGTAGTCTACATTGGGTGGGTGATTAATACTATAGCTAGTGTTGTCTGGGTATGACTCACTGAGTTTACAGACATTAGTTTTATTAGTAATGTAGCAACGTTAGTGAGTGACTCTCTCTGTAGCTGGATGCTGACTGGATATGGCCATGTCTGAGCATGTAAGCATTAGCCGTGTGGGTCTAAATATCTCACGTTAGTGACTTGGCCAGGAGACCGAGAACCAATCCTCCCCAAAATCTGACTGTACACACACACCTCACCAACGCAAGTAAACACGTCTGGAAACCTCACCCTGAGAATCTGGCTTTCCAATCAAGAACAAGCAGACAATGTGTCACAAATGGCACCTTATTCCCTATGAAGTGCTCAACTTTTGCCCAGGGCCCATAGGGCTCTAGCGGTAGTAACTAAAGTAGTGCACTATTGGGAATAGGGTGGCATTTATGACGGAGCCCATGTTTAATTAAACACTGATGAGAAAATATATTTAATTTCAAGTACAATTAATTATTGAGGGCTGTAATTGGAAACTCAGCCTGGAACCGCTAATGAACCCAATTATACCCCCTGACAGATGTTTTGACTTCCAGCGTGGTTTTGCTCCCACCCGGCCCCGTCCCAATACAGCTTTGTGAGATGAAATGTCTCTATTGGTTGGGGAGGTTAGGGTGGTGGTCGGTGGCATAGGGTGTAGGGGTAGATGGGGTGGTGTGAAGATTAAGAGGCTATTTTCTCAGCGGTCGATCTGTCGTTAGTAGAGTCATTAGACGTTCAGCCTTTTAAGTTCATCAGTTTCCACCTGTGATCTATGGGGAGGATGGGTTATAGGGAGGCTGGGCTATAGGGAGGCTGGGCTATAGGGAGGCTGGGTTATAGGGAGGCTGGGATATAGGGGCTATAGGGAGGCTGGGATATAGGGAGGCTGGGATATAGGGAGGCTGGGATATAGGGAGGCTGGGCTATAGGGAGGCTGGGTTATAGGGGCTATAGGGAGGCTGGGCTATAGGGAGGCTGGGCTATAGGGAGGCTGGGTTATAGGGAGGCTGGGATATAGGGAGGCTGGGCTATAGGGAGGCTGGGATATAGGGAGGCTGGGCTATAGGGGCTATAGGGAGGCTGGGCTATAGGGAGGCTGGGCTATAGGGAGGCTGGGATATAGGGAGGCTGGGCTATAGGGAGGCTGGGATATAGGGAGGCTGGGCTATATGGAGGCTGGGCTATAGGGAGGCTGGGCTATAGGGAGGCTGGGTTATAGGGAGGCTGGGCTATATGGAGGCTGGGCTATAGGGAGGCTGGGCTATAGGGAGGCTGGGATATAGGGAGGCTGGGCTATAGGGAGGCTGGGTTATAGGGAGGCTGGGTTATATGGAGGCTGGGCTATAGGGAGGCTGGGCTATAGGGAAGCTGGGATATAGGGAGGATGGGTTATAGGGAGGCTGGGTTATAGGGAGGCTGGGCTATAGGGGCTATAGGGAGGCTGGGCTATAGGGAGGCTGGGATATAGGGAGGCTGGGCTATAGGGAGGCTGGGCTATAGGGAGGCTGGGATATAGGGAGGCTGGGATATAGGGAGGCTGGGATATAGGGAGGCTGGGCTATAGGGAGGCTGGGATATAGGGAGGCTGGGATATAGGGAGGCTGGGCTATAGGGAGGCTGGGTTATAGGGAGGCTGGGTTATATGGAGGCTGGGCTATAGGGAGGCTGGGCTATAGGGAGGCTGGGCTATAGGGAGGCTGGGTTATAGGGAGGCTGGGCTATAGGGAGGCTGGGTTATATGGAGGCTGGGCTATAGGGGCTGAATACTAGACAGCATCAAGGACTTAGAAAGGAGACTCTAAGTCCATGATTTCTCTGGGCAGAAATAACAAACTAAGGTTACGCTAAGACTTGATTCCACTGATCCTCTGCTGTATCTTTGGTCATGATTCAGCAGGTACTGCAGCAGACTCAGGGCGTAAAGTGATATGCTTGTGGGATTTCTGTGTTTTTGTGCCAATATTGACATTATTTCAATGTGATTGGAGCGGTTGATTGATTTATTGTGGTGCTTTAGATGTGTTTAGATGTGTTTAGATGTGTTCCTTATAGAAGTCTGTCAGTAACGATAACCCATATAGTCATTAGTCTATGAGAGTCCATCAGTGGCCCATACACTTAGAAGAGTCTGGTTGCATCTCAAATAGCACCCTATTCCCTACATAGTGCATTACTTTTGACCGGGGCCCATACAAAAGTGGTGCACTATGTAGGGAATAGGGTGCCATTTGCGACACATATTCTGCCTATAGCCTTTACCCTCTCTCTCGCTCTCTCTCTCTCTCTGGCAGGAGATGACAGAACATGTAGGCTGTCTAGTATACCAGAGAACTGACAGGTACTTCTGGGCCTCACAGTCCGATTGAGACATGATTCAGTACTTTTGATATACTGACCCATATTCTTGCTGAAACTAGTCTTTTTGGAAAATAACAACCAGCTTTCAGCAAGAGATTACTAGGTTAAATCCATCTTGCCAGCTCAAGCAAAGTCATCAAAATACAGAGTAGGATTTAGGAGACATACAAAAACCTCTAGACAGGTTGACCTACAGACATGATGTAGTCATCACCTTCCTCTAGACACGTTGACCTACAGACATGATGTAGTCATCACCTTCCTCTAGACATGTTGACCTACAGACATGATGTAGTCATCACCTTCCTCTAGACATGTTGACCTCCAGACATGATGTAGTCATCACCTTCCTCTAGACATGTTGACCTACAGACATGATGTAGTCATCACCTTCCTCTAGACATGTTGACCTACAGACATGATGTAGTCATCACCTTCCTCTAGACACGTTGACCTACAGACATGATGTAGTCATCACCTTCCTCTAGACATGTTGACCTACAGACATGATGTAGTCATCACCTTCCTCTAGACATGTTGACCTACAGACATGATGTAGTCATTACCTTCCTCTAGACATGTTGACCTACAGACATGATGTAGTCATCACCTTCCTCTAGACATGTTGACCTACAGACATGATGTAGTCATCACCTTCCTCTAGAAACATTGACCTACAGACATGATGTAGTCATCACCTTCCTCTAGACATGTTGACCTACAGACATGATGTAGTCATCACCTTCCTCTAAACATGTTGACCTACAGACATGATGTAGTCATCACCTTCCTCTAGACATGTTGACCTACAGACATGATGTAGTCATCACCTTCCTCTAGACACGTTGACCTACAGACATGATGTAGTCATCACCTTCCTCTAGACACGTTGACCTACAGACATGATGTAGTCATCACCTTCCTCTAGACATGTTGACCTACAGACATGATGTAGTCATCACCTTCCTCTAGACATGTTGACCTACAGACATGATGTAGTCATCACCTTCCTCTAGACATGTTGACCTACAGACATGATGTAGTCATCACCTTCCTCTAGACATGTTGACCTACAGACATGATGTAGTCATCACCTTCCTCTAGACATGTTGACCTACAGACATGATGTAGTCATCACCTTCCTCTAGACACGTTGACCTACAGACATGATGTAGTCATCACCTTCCTCTAGACATGTTGACCTACAGACATGATGTAGTCATCACCTTCCTCTAGACATGTTGACCTACAGACATGATGTAGTCATCACCTTCCTCTAGACACGTTGACCTACAGACATGATGTAGTCATCACCTTCCTCTAGACATGTTGACCTACAGACATGATGTAGTCATCACCTTCCTCTAGACACGTTGACCTACATACATGATGTAGTCATCACCTTCCTCTAGACATGTTGACCTACAGACATGATGTAGTCATTATCTTCCTCTAGACATGTTGACCTACAGACATGATGTAGTCATCACCTTCCTCTAGACATGTTGACCTACAGACATGATGTAGTCATCACCTTCCTCTAGACATGTTGACCTATAGACATGATGTAGTCATCACCTTCCTCTAGACACGTTGACCTACAGACATGATGTAGTCATCACCTTCCTCTAGACATGTTGACATACAGACATGATGTAGTCATCACCTTCCTCTAGACATGTTGACCTACAGACATGATGTAGTCATCACCTTCCTCTAGACACGTTGACCTACAGACATGATGTAGTCATCACCTTCCTCTAGACATGTTGACCTACAGACATGATGTAGTCATCACCTTCCTCTAGACACGTTGACCTACAGACATGATGTAGTCATCACCTTCCTCTAGACACGTTGACCTACAGACATGATGTAGTCATCACCTTCCTCTAGACATGTTGACCTACAGACATGATGTAGTCATCACCTTCCTCTAGACATGTTGACCTACAGACATGATGTAGTCATCACCTTCCTCTAGACATGTTGACCTACAGACATGATGTAGTCATCACCTTCCTCTAGACATGTTGACCTACAGACATGATGTAGTCATCACCTTCCTCTAGACACGTTGACCTACAGACATGATGTAGTCATCACCTTCCTCTAGACATGTTGACCTACAGACATGATGTAGTCATCACCTTCCTCTAGACATGTTGACCTACAGACATGATGTAGTCATCACCTTCCTCTAGACATGTTGACCTACAGACATGATGTAGTCATCACCTTCCTCTAGACATGTTGACCTACAGACATGATGTAGTCATCACCTTCCTCTAGACATGTTGACCTACAGACATGATGTAGTCATCACCTTCCTCTAGACACGTTGACCTACAGACATGATGTAGTCATCACCTTCCTCTAGACATGTTGACCCACAGACATGATGTAGTCATCACCTTCCTCTAGACATGTTGACCTACAGACATGATGTAGTCATCACCTTCCTCTAGACATGTTGACCTACAGACATGATGTAGTCATCACCTTCCTCTAGACATGTTGACCTACAGACATGATGTAGTCATCACCTTCCTCTAGACATGTTGACCTACAGACATGATGTAGTCATCACCTTCCTCTAAACACGTTGACCTACAGACATGATGTAGTCATCACCTTCCTCTAGACATGTTGACCTACAGACATGATGTAGTCATCACCTTCCTCTAGACATGTTGACCTACAGACATGATGTAGTCATCACTTTCCTCTAGACATGTTGACCTACAGACATGATGTAGTCATCACCTTCCTCTAGACACATTGACCTACAGACATGATGTAGTCATCACCTTCCTCTAGACACGTTGACCTACAGACATGATGTAGTCATCACCTTCCTCTAGACATGTTGACCTACAGACATGATGTAGTCATCACCTTCCTCTAGACATGTTGACCTACAGACATGATGTAGTCATCACCTTCCTCTAGACACGTTGACCTACAGACATGATGTAGTCATCACCTTCCTCTAGACACGTTGACCTACAGACATGATGTAGTCATCACCTTCCTCTAGACATGTTGACCTACAGACATGATGTAGTCATCACCTTCCTCTAGACACGTTGACCTACAGACATGATGTAGTCATCACCTTCCTCTAGACACGTTGACCTACATACATGATGTAGTCATCACCTTCCTCTAGACATGTTGACCTACAGACATGATGTAGTCATCACCTTCCTCTAGACATGTTGACCTACAGACATGATGTAGTCATCACCTTCCTCTAGACACGTTGACCTACAGACATGATGTAGTCATTACCTTCCTCTAGACACGTTGACCTACAGACATGATGTAGTCATCACCTTGCTCTAGACATGTTGACCTACAGACATGATGTAGTCATCACCTTCCTCTAGACACGTTGACCTACAGACATGATGTAGTCATCACCTTCCTCTAGACATGTTGACCTACAGACATGATGTAGTCATCACCTTCCTCTAGACATGTTGACCTCCAGACATGATGTAGTCATCACCTTCCTCTAGACATGTTGACCTACAGACATGATGTAGTCATCACCTTCCTCTAGACACGTTGACCTACAGACATGATGTAGTCATCACCTTCCTCTAGACATGTTGACCTACAGACATGATGTAGTCATCACCTTCCTCTAGACATGTTGACCTACAGACATGATGTAGTCATCACCTTCCTCTAGACATGTTGACCTACAGACATGATGTAGTCATCAACTTCCTCTAGACATGTTGACCTACAGACATGATGTAGTCATCACCTTCCTCTAGACATGTTGACCTACAGACATGATGTAGTCATCACCTTCCTCTAGACATGTTGACCTACAGACATGATGTAGTCATCACCTTCCTCTAGACATGTTGACCTATAGACATGATGTAGTCATCACCTTCCTCTAGACACGTTGACCTATAGAGAAGATGTAGTCATTACCTTCCTCTAGACATGTTGACCTACAGACATGATGTAGTCATCACCTTCCTCTAGACATGTTGACCTACAGACATGATGTAGTCATCACCTTCCTCTAGACATGTTGACCTACAGACATGATGTAGTCATCACCTTCCTCTAGACACGTTGACCTACAGACATGATGTAGTCATCACCTTCCTCTAGACATGTTGACCTATAGACATGATGTAGTCATCACCTTCCTCTAGACAGGTTGACCTACAGACATGATGTAGTCATCACCTTCCTCTAGACATGTTGACCTACAGACATGATGTAGTCATCACCTTCCTCTAGACATGTTGACCTACAGACATGATGTAGTCATCACCTTCCTCTAGACACGTTGACCTATAGACATGATGTAGTCATCACCTTCCTCTAGACACGTTGACCTACAGAGAAGATGTTGGCTATATTTATAGTGCTAGTGTTCTGGATGCTTTGTCAACAACACATTATCCAATAGATTATATAATGTACAGTAATAGTATTGATAACACCTCTTTTCATTGATCTGTCAGGGGGGGTTATCAATGGAAAGAAATATATTCACAACAAACTAATAAGGAAAGATCAGTATAATCATATTTTTGTAAATTATATAAATAATCTTGATAACATCTAATAAGAAATATAATCAAATCAAGTGAAATTTTATTGGTCACATACACATGTTTAGCAGATGTTATTGTGAGTGTAGTGAAATGCTTGTGTTCCTAGCTCCAACAGTGCAGTAATATCTAACAATTCACAACAATACACACAAATCTAAAAGTTACAAATACTGTATATAAATATTAGGACGAGCAATGTCGGAGTCCGGAGTGTGTGTGTGTATATATATATATATATATATATATATATATATATACACACATTGCTCAAAAAAATTAAGGGGACACTTAAACAACACAATGTAACTCCAAGTCAATCACACTTCTGTGAAATCAAACAATCCAACACTGATTGACAATAAATGTCACATGCTGTTGTGCAAATGGAATAGACAACAGGTGGAAATTATAGGCAATTAGCAAGACACCCCCAATAAAGGACTGGTTTTGCAGGTGGTGACCACAGACCACTTCTCAGTTCCTATGCTTCCTGGCTGATGTTTTGGTCACTTTTGAATCCTGGCGGTGCTTTCACTCTAGTGGTAGCATGAGACGGAGTCTACAACCCACACAAGTGGCTCAGGTAGTGCAGCTCTTCCAGGATGGCACATCAATGCGAGCTGTGGCAAGAAGGTTTGCTGTGTCTGTCAGCGTAGTGTCCAGAGCATGGAGGCGCTACCAGGAGACAGGCCAGTACATCAGGAGACGTGGAGCAGGCCGTAGGAGGGCAACAACCCAGCAGCAAGACTGCTACCTCCGCCTTTGTGCAAGGAGGAGCAGGAGGAGCACTGCCAGAGCCCTGCAAAATGACCTCCAGCAGGCCACAAATGTGCATGTGTCTGCTCAAACGGTCAGAAACAGACTCCATGAGGGTGGTATGAGGGCCCGACGTCCACAGGTGGGGGTTGTGCTTACAGCCCAACACCGTGCAGGACGTTTGGCATTTGCCAGAGAACACCAAGATTGGCAAATTTGCCACTGGCGCACTGTGCTCTTCACAGATGAAAGCAGGTTCACACTGAGCACATGTGACAGACGTGACAGAGTCTGGAGACGCCGTGGAGAACGTTCTGCTGCCTGCAACATCCTCCAGCATGACCGGTTTGGCGGTGGGTCAGTCATGGTGTGGGGTGGCATTTCTTTGGGGGGCCACACAGCCCTCCATGTGCTCGCCAGAGGTAGCCTGACTGCCATTAGGTACCGAGATGAGATCCTCAGACCCCTTGTGAGACCATATGCTGGTGCGGTTGGCCCTGGGTTCCTCCTAATGCAAGACAATGCTAGACCTCATGTGGCTGGAGTGTGTCAGCAGTTCCTGCAAGAGGAAGGCATTGATGCTATGGACTGGCCCGCCCGTTCCCCAGACCTGAATCCAATTGAGCACATCTGGGACATCATGTCTCGCTCCATCCACCAACGCCACGTTGCACCACAGACTGACCAGGAGTTGGCGGATGCTTTAGTCCAGGTCTGGGAGGAGATCCCTCAGGAGACCATCCGCCACCTCATCAGGAGCATGGCCAGGCGTTGTAGGTAGGTCATACAGACCTCATTTTGACTTGTTTTAAGGACATTACATCAAAGTTGGATCAGCCTGTAGTGTGGTTTTCCACTTTAATTTTGAGTGTGACTCCAAATCCAGACCTCCATGGGTTGATAAATTTGATTTCCATTGATAATTTGTGTGTGATTTTGTTGTCAGCACATACAACTATGTAAAGAAAAAAAGTATTTAATAAGATTATTTCATACATTCAGATCTAGGATGTGTTATTTTAGTGTTCCCTTTATTTTTTTGAGCATTATTAAAATGACCAGTGTTCCATGTCTATGTACATAGGGCAGCAGCCTCTAAGGTGCAGGGTTGAGTAACTGGATGGAGGCCGGCTAGTGATGGCTATTTAACAGTCTGATGGCCTTGAGGTAGAAGCTGTTTTTCAGTCTCTTGGTCCCAGCTTTGATGCACCTGTACTGACCTCACCTTCTGGATGATAGCGGGGTGAACAGGCCGTGGTTTGGGTGGTTGATGTCCTTGATTATCTTCTTGGCCTTCTTGGGAGATGACCCTGTCTGTCTGTTGGCCTGTTTAATCAGTAGTCATTGGGAGATAGATGACCCTGTCTGTCTGTTGGCCTGTTTAGTCAGTAGTCATTGGGAGATAGATGACCCTGTCTGTCTGTTGGCCTGTTTAATCAGTAGTCATTGGGAGATAGATGACCCTGTCTGTCTGTTGGCCTGTTTAATCAGTAGTCATTGGGAGATAGATGACCCTGTCTGTCTGTTGGCCTGTTTAATCAGTAGTCATTGGGAGATAGATGACTCTGTCTGTCTGTTGGCCTGTTTAATCAGTAGTCATTGGGAGATAGATGACTCTGTCTGTCTGTTGGCCTGTTTAATCAGTAGTCATTGGGAGATAGATGACCCTGTCTGTCTGTTGGCCTGTTTAATCAGTAGTCATTGGGAGATTTCTCCTTGGGAGATTACCTCTGTTTTATACTTTATTTCCCTCATTCCATTCCACTGGAAGTCTTCTGCTTTGTCAATGAGAGTGTGAACTTTGCCGTAGCTAGCTGGGGAATTAAAGAGAAATAACAGAAATAACAGATAAATGTCTCATCAGACAATAAATGTAAGCAATAAAACACCCGTCCCTCCGTCCCTCCGTCCCTCTGTCCCTCTATCCCTCCGTCCCCCCCGCCCCTCGCCCCTCGCCCCTCCAGTACTGGCTGTGGAATTGACTCTCACTGGAGGACAAGGAGAGGAGCGAAGGGAGAGGCTGATAGCTGGGGTTGGTCTGACGTTCTGTTGTTCTGTCTCCGACTGGGCCGTTCCTTTTGATTTGTAGCTGGACGTGGAACCAGCAGAAACAGAGGGGGAGTCTGAGCATGTTAGCCTGGCAGGATGTCAAATAGCACCAGGCGGTGGTGTTGGTGGTGTGGGGTTCCAGATTCTAAGTGTCCCAGAAATAACCTCTATGGAGCCCCGTTCTTCATCCCATCCAACACCCCCTGTACCAACTGTCTCCATCCATCCAGCCATCCAGCCCCGTCCCAACTGTCTCCATCCATCCAGCCATCCAGCCCCATCCCAACTGTCTCCATCCATCCAGCCATCCAGCCCCGTCCCAACTGTCTCAACTGTCTCCATCCATCCAGCCATCCAGCCCCGTCCCAACTGTCTCCAAGAAGGTTGGAGCCAGCCCACCTCTGGTATCTGTGATATGCAGAGAGAAGGTTGGAGCCAGCCCACCTCTGGTATCTGTGATGTGCAGAGAGAAGGTTGGAGCCAGCCCACCTCTGGTATCTGTGATGTGCAGAGAGAAGGTTGGAGCCAGCCCACCTCTGGTATCTGTGATGTGCAGAGAGAAGGTTGGAGCCAGCCCACCTCTGGTATCTGTGATGTGCAGAGAGAAGGTTGGAGCCAGCCCACCTCTGGTATCTGTGATGTGCAGAGAGAAGGTTGGAGCCAGCCCACCTCTGGTATCTGTGATGTGCAGAGAGAAGGTTGGAGCCAGCCCACCTCTGGTACATGTGATGTGCAGAGAGAAGGTTGGAGCCAGCCCACCTCTGGAATCTGTGATGTGCAGAGAGAAGGTTGGAGCCAGCCCACCTCTGGTATATGTGATGTGCAGAGAGAAGGTTGGAGCCAGCCCACCTCTGGTATCTGTGATGTGCAGAGAGAAGGTTGGAGCCAGCCCAGAATACATAGACATAGGGCCTTTTAAACTGAACTGTTGTTTTGTTCCAGCTTCTTTCCTTTCTCTGCTGCAGCCCCTCCACTCCACTCCTCTGTTCTGTTTCTCAGTGGTGGAGGATGGGGAGCTTCTTGAATCGTGCTCAAAGTGAAGCCAGGTTGGAGTTAGTTGGAGTAACAAGGTTGTTCTAATGAGAGGCCTGCTGGCAGTGGCAACCAACTGCGTCTGCCTGTGTTCTAGCGAGGGCCACTGACATTTTCGGTAGTTACCGCACGACGACACAGGTGGGGAAGATGCCCGTTTTGTACCGAGGCGCATGTTGTGCCCTCCTTACGCTTATCTCTTGGCAGGAGGCTGGCATGGGACTCGCCTCGTACCAATTAGGGAGCCGAAAGAAAAGAGAGAGAGAGAGAGAGAGAGAGAGAGAGAGAGAGAGAGAGAGAGAGAGAGAGAGAGAGAGAGAGAGGGGGGGGAGAGATGGAGAGAGAGAGAGAGAGAGAGAGAGAGAGAGAGAGAGAGAGAGAGAGAGAGAGAGAGAGAGAGAGAGAGAGAGAGAGAGAGAGAGAGAGAGAGAGAGAGAGAGAGAGAGAGAGAGAGAGAGAGAGAGAGAGAGGGGGGGAGAGATGGAGAGAGAGAGAGAGAGAGAGAGAGAGAGAGAGAGAGAGAGAGAGAGAGAGTTCTAACCCACTCCGAGGATGGAAATATACCCACTACTGTCATTTTAGTGTTCCAGTATCCTTCCGCCTCTCCACTTGGTTCTC
>NC_059196.1:44003767-44011267 GCF_020615455.1 Coregonus clupeaformis
GGGGTTCACTCTCTGACAATATGCCTGTTCTGTTGAAGCCATGCAGCTGTTGGGTCTGAACTGGCACCTGCAGCCCATGCGGGGACAGATGTACCAGCTGTCGGAGGACAACACCAGCGGTCTGCCCCTACCCACTGACCTCAGCCTGCCACCCCTGGGCAACACTGGCCTGGAACTTCCCGACCGCAGGGGCAAGGACGACGGTAAGGAGACGAAGCATTCACTTACTAACACATGCATCTCACTTTCATTTAGCTGGTATAACAGACATTACCTGAATACATGGGTATACAGTGCCTTCAGAAAGTATTCAGACCCCTTGACTTTTTCCACATTTTGGTAGGTTACAGCCTTATTCTAAAATGGATTAAATCGTTTTTTCCCTTAATCAATCTACACACAATACCACATAATGACAAAGCAAAAACAGTTTTATAGCAATTTTTGATAATAAAATAAATACAAATGAAATATTGCTTTTACATACAGTACCAGTCGAAAGTTTGGACACACCTACTAATTCAAAGGTGTTTCTTTAGTTTTACTATTTTCTACATTGTAGAATAATAGTGAAGACATCACAACTATGAAATAACAGTTATGGAATCATGTAGTAACCAAAAAAGTGTTAAACAACTTTGCACACTCTTGGCATTCTCTCAACCAGCAGCACCTGGAATGCTTTTCCAACAGTCTTGAAGTTCCCACATATGCTGAGCACTTGTTGGCTGCTTTTCCTTCACTCTGCGGTCCGACTCATCCCAAACCATCTGAATTGGGTTGAGGTCGGGGGATTGTGAAGGCCAGGTCATCTGATGCATCACTCTCCTTCTTGGTAAAATAGCCCTTACACAGCCTGGAGGTGTGTTGGGTCATTGTCCTTTTCAAAAACAAATGATAGTCCCACTAAGCCCAAACCAGATGGGATGGCGTATCGCTGCAGAATGCTGTGGTAGCCATGCTGGTTAAGTGTGCCTTGAATTCTAAATAAATCACAGACAGTGTCACCAGCAAAGCACCCCCACACCATCACACCTCCTCCTCCATGCTTTACGGTGGGAAATACACATGTGGAGATCATATGTTCACCCACACCACGTCTCACAAAGACACGGAGGTTGGAACCAAAAATCACAAATTTGGGCTCCAGACCAAAGGACGAAATTCCAGCGGTCTAAATCAAATCAAATCAAACCAAATCAAATTGTATTTGTCACATACACGTGTTTAGCAGATGTTATAGCGGGTGTAGCGAAATCATTGTGCTTCTAGCTCCGACAGTGCAGTAATATCTAACAATTACACAACACATACCCAATACACGCAAAAAAGTAAGGAATGGGATTTAAGAATATATACATATATGGACAAGCAATGACAGAGCGGCATGGACTAAGTTACAGTAGAATATTATAGAATACAGTATATACATATGAGATGAGTAGTGCATGATATGTAAACAAACGGTCCTCTGTAGCTCAGCTGGTAGAGCACGGCGCTTGTAACGCCAGGGTAGTGGGTTCGAACCCCGGGACCACCCATACACAAAAATGTATGCACGCATGACTGTAAGTCGCTTTGGATAAAAGCGTCTGCTAAATGGCATATTATAAACATTATTAAAGTGACTAGCGTTCCATTTCTTAAAGTGACCAGTGATATCAATAGGCAGTAGCAGCCTCTAATGTGCTAGTGATGGCTATTTAACAGTCTGATGGCCTTCAGATAGAAGCTGTTTTTCATTCTCTCGGTCCCAGCTGTACTGACCTCGCCTTCTGGATGATAGCGGGGTGAACAGGCAGTGGCTCGGGTGCTGTATGCTTCTTGGAGGGCGGGTAGTTTGCCCCCGGTAATGCGTTCGGCAGACCGCACCACCCTCTGGAGAGCCCTGCGGTTGTGGGCGGTGCAGTTGCCGTACCAGGCGGTGATACAGCCCGACGGGATGCTCTCAATTGTGCATCTGTAAAAGTTTGTGAGGGTTTTAGGTGGTAAGCCACATTTCTGTCTGCGTGGGTGGACTGCCAAGGAACTGGAAGCTTTCCCCCTGCGGTCCCGTTGATGTGGATAGGGGGGGGCACCCTCTGCTGTTTCCTGAAGTACATGATCATCTCCTTGTTTTGTTGATGTTGAGTGAGAGGTTATTTTCCTGGCGTCACACTCCCAGAGCCCTCACCTCCTCCCTGTAGGCGGTCTCGTCATTGTTGGTAATCAAGCCTACTACTGTTGTGTCGTCTGCAAACTTGATGATTGAGTTGGAGGCGTGCTTGGCCACGCAGTCATGGTTGAACAGGGAGTACAGGAGGGGGCTGAGCACGCACCCTTGTGGGGTCCCAGTGTTGAGGATCAGCGAAGTGGAGGTGTTGTTGCCTACCCTCACCACCTGGGGGCGGCCCGTCAGGAAGTCCAGGACCCAGTTGCACAGGGCGGGGTTCAGACCCAGGGCCTGGAGCTTAATGATGTGCTTGGAGGGTACTATGGTGTTGAATGCTGAGCTATAGTCAATGAACAGCATTCTTACATAGGTATTCCTCTTGTCCAGATGGGATAGGGCAGTGTGCAGTGTGATGGCGATTGCATCGTCTGTGTATCTATTGGGGCGGTAAGCAAACTGAAGTGGGTCTAGGGTGACCGGTAAGGTAGAGGTGATATGATCCTTGACTAGTCTCTCAAAGCACTTCATGATGACAGAGGTGAATGCTACAGGGCGATAGTCATTTAGTTCAGTTACCTTTGCTTTCTTGGCTACAGGAACAATGGTGGCCATCTTGAAGCATGTGGGAACAGCAGACTGGGAAAGGGAGAGATTGAATATGTCCATGAACACACCAGCCAGCTGGTCTGCGCATTCTCTGAGGACGCGGCTAGGGAAGCCATCTGGGCCGGCAGCCAGACGGCATTGCTCGTGTTTGTTGGCCCAAGCAGGTCTCTTCTTCTTATTGGTGTCTTTTAGTAGTGGTTTCTTTGCAGCAATTCGACCATGAAGGCCTGATTCACACAGTCCCCTCTGAACAGTTGATGTTGAGATGTGTCTGTGACTTGAAGCATTTATTTGGTCTGCAATTTCTGAGGCTGGTAACTCTGATGAACTTATCCTCTGCAGCAGAGGTAACTCTGGGACTTCCATTCCTGTGGTGGTCCTCATGAGAGCCAGTTTCATCATAGCGCTTGATGATTTTTGTGACTTCACTTGAAGAAACTTTCAAAGTTCTTGAAATGTTCCATATTGACTGACCTTCATGTCTTAAAGTAATGATGGACTGTCATTTCTCTTTGCTTATTTGAGCTGTTCTTGCCATAATATGGACTTGGTATTTTACCAAATAGGGCTATCTTCCGTAAACCTCCCCCCTACCTTGTCACAACATAACTGATTGGCTCAAACACATTAAGAAGGAAATAAAATCCACAAATTAACTTTTAAAAAGGAACTTTTTTACAGATCCTCTCATGCTCTGTCAGGTTGGAAGTTGGAGCGTTGTCTCACCAGAGATGTTCGATTGGGTTCAAGTCCGGGCTCTGGCTGGGCCACTCAGGGACATTCAGAGACTTGTGTCTAAGCCACTCCTGCATTGTCTTGGCTGTGTGCTTAGGGTCATTATCTTGTTGGAAGGTGAACCTTCGCCCCAGTCTGAGGTCCTTAGTGCTCTGGAGCAGGTTTTCATTAAGGATCTCTCTGTACTTTGCTCCATTCATCTTTGCCTCGATCCTGACTAGTCTCCCAGTCCCTGCCGCTGAAAAACATCCCCACAGCATGATGCTGCCACCACCATGCTTGATGGTGCCAGGTTTCCTCCAGACGTGACGCTTGGCATTCAGGCCAAAGAGTTTAATCTTGGTTTCATCAGACCAGGGAATGTTGTTTCTAATGGTCTGAGAATCTAGGTGCCTTTTACTGAGGAGTGGCTAACGTCTGGCCACTCTACTATAAAGGCCTAATTGGTGGAGTGCTGCAGAGATGGTTGTCCTTCTGGAAGGTTCTCCCATCTCCACAGAGGAACTCTGGAGGTCTTTCAGAGTGACCATCGGGTTCTTGGTCACCTCCCTGACCAAGGCCCTTCTCCACGATTGCTCAGTTTGGCCAGGCGGCCAGTTCTAGGAAGAGTCTTGGTGGTTCCAAACTTCTTCCATTTAAGAATGATGGAGGCCACTGTGTTCTTGGGGACCTTCAATGCTGCAGAAATGTTTTGAAACCCTTCCCTGATCTGTGCCTCGACACAATCCTGTCTCGGAGCTCTACAGACAATTCCTTCGAGCTCATGGCTTGGTTTTTGCTCTGACATGCACTGTCAACTGTGGGACCTTATATAGACAGGTGTGTGCCTTTCCAAATCATGTCCAATCAATTGAATTTATCACAGATGGACTCCAATCAAGTTGTAGAAACATCTCAAGGATGATCACTGGAAACAGGATGCACTTCTCAATTTTGAGTCTCAAAGCAAAGGGTCTAAATACTTATGTAAATAAGGTATTTCTGTTTTTTTTATTTTTAATACATTTCAAATCATTTCTAAAACACACAGACAGACACACAAACCTGTTTTCGCTTTGTCATTGTGGGGTATTGTGTGTAGATTGTTGATGAGGATTTTTTTTTCTCCCAAATCCATTTGAGATTAAGGCTGTAATGTAACAAAATGTGGAAAAGGTCAAGGGGTCTGAATACTTTCCGAAAGCACTGTACACAAGAAAAATAAGACATTTTGAAAGTTGAAGTTGACATTAGAAATTAAAATAAAAGTTCACTGTTTGATCTGACTTGAGTCCCTTTTGATTCATTTTCAAAATGCCATGAATGATAGCAAAGAATGTCAAGACTTTCTTTGCTAAGTTTTCCAAAACTTGCAAGTTGCTAAGTCCACATTGTCCCAGCTGTCCCAGTGGTATGTAGACAGCCAGCCAGAAAGGTCTTCATTGTAATCCAATGGAAGACACTTTAAGTAGGGAGGGAGAGGAGAGGAGAGGAGAGGAGAGGGGAGGGGAGGGGAGGGGAGGGGAGGGGAGGGAGAGGAGAGGAGAGGAGAGGAGAGGAGAGGAGAGGAGAGGAGAGAGGAGAGAGAGGAGAGGAGAGGAGAGGAGAGGAGAGGAGAGGAGGGAGAGGAGAGGAGAGGAGAGGAGAGGGGAGAAGTGTGTGTTTGTCTTCAGGGACGGGGTATCCAGGGGCTGCTGTAGGGGATTAGCTCCCTCTCTCTGTCCCCTTCAGAACGGATCCACTCCTTTCATCTCCTCTCCTCCGTCGTAGTCTGGTTTGGCCTGGGCTGTCGTCCCTTCCGTTCCCTGGCACAAGAAGAAAGCATGTACTGACCCCATGGTACCAACAACAAACTATCTCTGCTACGGCGACATTAGGACAGTTTACACCCCTCCTCTCCCCCACCTTCCCTCAGTCTTGCCTCCTCTCCCCCACCTTCCCTCAGTCTTGCCTCTCCCCCACCTTTCCTCAGTCTTGCCTCCTCTCCCCCACCTTCCCTCAGTCTTGCCTCCTCTCCCCCACCTTCCCTCAGTCTTGCCTTCTCTCCCCCACCTTCCCTCAGTCTTGCCTCCTCTCCCCCACCATCCCTCAGTCTTGCCTCCTCTCCTCCACTCGTCTCTCAGACAGTGAAAGAAAAGCTAACGGCAATGGGAAAGTTGACTCTTCTCTCCTCCGCTCCTCCACTTTTCTGCTCTGCTCTCTAGCAAACTGGCTACAGTCAGAAATAACCATGTGATGTAATCTATAGACAGTAGAGTGATGTATTAAAGTATATTCTATAGACATCAGTACTACAGTATAGTCTATAGACATCATTACTACATTATAGTCTATAGACATCAGTACTATAGTATAGTCTATAGACAGCAGTACTACAGTATATTCTATAGACATCAGTACTACAGTATATTCTATAGACATCAGTACTACAGTATATTCTATAGACAGCAGTACTATAGTATAGTCTATAGACAGCAGTACTACAGTATAGTCTATAGACAGCAGTACTACAGTATATTCTATAGACAGCAGTACTACATTATAGCCTATAGACAGCAGTACTACAGTATAGTCTATAGACAGCAATACTATAGTATAGTCTATAGACATCAGTACTACAGTATAGTCTATAGACAGCAGTACTACAGTATATTCTATAGACAGCAGTACTACAGTATAGTCTATAGACATCAGTACTACAGTATAGTCTATAGACAGCAGTACTATAGTATAGTCTATAGACATCAGTACTACAGTATAGTCTATAGACAGCAGTACTACATTATATTATATAGACAGCAGTACTATAGTATAGTCTATAGACATCAGTACTACAGTATATTCTATAGACAGCAGTACTACAGTATATTCTATAGACAGCAGTACTACAGTATAGTCTATAGACAGCAGTAATATAGTATAGTCTATAGACATCAGTACTACAGTATAGTCTATAGACAGCAGTACTACAGTATATTCTATAGACAGCAGTACTACAGTATAGTCTATAGACATCAGTACTACAGTATAGTCTATAGACAGCAGTACTATAGTATAGTCTATAGACATCAGTACTACAGTATAGTCTATAGACAGCAGAACTACATTATATTCTATAGACAGCAGTACTATAGTATAGTCTATAGACATCAGTACTACATTATATCCTATAGACAGCAGTACTACAGTATATTCTATAGACAGCAGTACTACAGTATAGTCTATAGACAGCAGTACTACAGTATATTCTATAGACATCAGTACTACAGTATAGTATATAGACAGCAGTACTATAGTATATTCTATAGACATCAGTACTACAGTATATTCTATAGACAGCAGTACTACAGTATAGGTTATAGACAACAGTACTATAGTATATTCTATAGACAGCAGTACTACAGTATATTCTATAGACATCAGTACTACATTATAGTATATAGACAGCAGTACTACAGTATATTCTATAGACATCAGTACTACAGTATATTCTATAGACAGCAGTACTACAGTATAGTCTATAGACAGCAGTACGATATTATATTCTATAGACAGCAGTACTACAGTATATTCTATAGACAGCAGTACTATAGTATAGTCTATAGACAGCAGTACTACATTATAGTCTATAGACAGCAGTACTACAGTATATTCTATAGACAGCAGTACTACAGTATAGTCTATAGACATCAGTACTACAGTATATTCTATAGACATCAGTACTACAGTATATTCTATAGACATCAGTACTACAGTATATTATATAGACATCAGTACTTCAGTATATTCTATAGACATCAGTACTACAGTATATTCTATATACATCAGTACTACAGTATATTCTATAGACATCAGTACTACAGTATATTCTATAGACATCAGTACTACAGTATATTCTATAGACAGCAGTACTACAGTATAGTCTATAGACAGCATTACTACAGTATAGTCTATAGACAGCAGTACTACAGTATATTCTATAGACAGCAGTACTATATTAGTCTATAGACAGCAGTACTACAGTATAG
>NC_059196.1:44018767-44041267 GCF_020615455.1 Coregonus clupeaformis
ATCGTTATTCATTCAGTCAACTCTGATACGAACCAAATCGGTTGCATATGTTATCGGGGTAAACAGTCACTTTTAATTTGTTTATGTTTATTTAATCTCTTTGAGTGGTTTTGAAAAGGGAAGATTTTAATCTATGATGTTTGAGCTGTGGAATGATTAGGCTGCGTCTCAAATGGTACCCTTTCACCCACATAGTGCACCACTGTCCCATATGGGCCCTGGTCAGTGGCCTAGGACTTAGCCTTCCAATACGTGTCTAGTGTAGTCTGAGTGAGTTTGGTCTCAGTGAAATGATGAGTTATGACAAGCAGTGCAGTGCTTCTGTTGAAGTAGGTATACTATTGCTGTGTATGGAGCCCTGCAGTTTCACATTACTCTAATACTCCACCCAAAACTAACTGTGCTGGCTCTGTCCTTTTGCAGAATGGGTCCAGCACTATGGTGGATGGGCCACCAGGCCAGCTCGGTACAGCTTGGTTTGACACGGGTCCGTTCGGCTCAGTAGTGTGAACATCCCTCAACACTTTTGTCTGTCGATCTCTCTCTCTCTCTCTCTCTCTCTCTCTCTCTCTCTCTCTCTCTCTCTCTCTCTCTCTCTCTCTCTCTCTCTCCCCTCTCTCTCTCTCTCTCTCTCTCTCTCCCTCTCTCTCTCTGTCTCTCTCTCTGTCTCTCTCTCTCTCTCTCTCTCTCTCTCTCTCTCTGTCTCTCTCTCTCTCTCTCTCTCTCTGTCTCTCTCTCTCTCTCTCTCTCTCTCTCTCTCTCTCTCTCTCTCTCTCTCTCTCTCTCTCTCTCTCTCTCTCTCTCTCTCTCTCTCTCTCTCTCTCTCTCTCTCTGTCTCTGTCTCTGTCTCTGTCTCTCTCTCTCTCTCTCTCTCTCTCTCTGTCTCTGTCTCTGTCTCTCTCTCTCTCTCTCTCTCTCTCTCTCTCTCTCTCTCTCTCTCTCTCTCTCTCTCTCTCTCTCTCTCTCTCTCTCTCTCTCTCTCTCTCTCTCTCTCTCTCTAGTTTGACTTTGTGGAGCTGCTGGACGGTCGGAGGCTGCTGTCTGGTGAGGTAGTGGGGGGAGGTGTTGAGGGGCCTGTGGCTCTGCAGCGCTCTCTGGTCCCTGTCACCACACACAACACCGGCTTCATCCAGTACATGGACTCTGGCATCTGGCACCTGGCCTTCTACAACGATGGGAAAGAGACAGAGACGGTCTCCTTCATCACCACAGCTATAGGTGAGTCTTTTATCTAACCTCCATTTAACCAGGAATTTCTTAGGCCTGTACGATTTAATCAAATTGTAATAAAAATGGCGATATTGACATGCACAATATCCATATCGCAAGAGGCTGCGATATTTTTGAAATGCCACTTAGCCGTCTGTAACACCTGTTTGTTTTTGTACTTTGGATTTTTTGCTCGAGTTGATGGATTTCTCTCAGTCTCTTCTCTTTTGGCTGCTTCCCAATCCTACACACACCAAGCCCCGCCCCTGTCACTCAAGCAGGCAGTTCCTTGTGCTCGAGGTTCATTCTGCATACATTGAACAAACAGCAGCATGCCGTCAACGACACAGCTTCTATGTTGTTTTCTATATTATTCTATTAGTTTGTGGAACTTGCTCTCTGCAAAACATAATTTTGTTAGCCCCTAATGCTAATCGCTAGCTAGCTAAATCCACTGCGATAGGGATAATCATGCTAGCTAAATCCACTGAGATAGGGCTAATCATGCTAGCTAATACCACTGAGATAGGGCTAATCATGCTAGCTAAATCCACTGAGATAGGGATAATCATGCTAGCTAATACCACTGAGATAGGGCTAATCATGCTAGCTAATACCACTGAGATAGGGCTAACCATGCTAGCTAAATCCGCTGAGATAAGGGCTAATCATGCTAGCTAAATCCACTGAGATAGGGCTAATCATGCTAGCTAATACCACTGAGATAGGGCTAACCATGCTAGCTAAATCCACTGAGATAGGGTTAATCATGCTAGCTAAATCCACTGAGATAGGGCTAATCATGCTAGCTAATACCACTGAGATAAGGGCTAATCACGCTAGCTAAATCCACTGAGATAGGGCTAACCATGCTAGCTAAATCCACTGATATAGGGCTAATCATGCTAGCTAAATCCACTGAGATAGGGCTAATCATGCTAGCTAATACCACTGATATAGGGCTAATCATGCTAACCTTAAGGGGTCAAAATGTACAGAATGGGACCTGGGGGAGGGTCAAGCTTTTAACATTTCAGTCAAGGGGAGGGTTTAGTTTTCTTTTAAATCTAGTCTGGGGGGGTCATGTAATTTGTAATTGATGAAATGTAAATATTTCTCAGTGTTTTAGATGTGCCTGATTCTGCTCCTCACCTCTGACTCTCCGCTGGGCACTCAATATCAAGTGCGCCTATAGGCTATTTAGTGTGGTCTCAATCAAATTATCCATAGCCTATAGGTTATAGGCTACGAAGTGCATGCTGGGAGAAGCACAGAGCAGAATAATATTTCTAAGATAGCTGCTGGAAGGGTGTAAATACAACTGGGCTGCATTGGACATTCCAACCCTGAGCCCCCGGACTGCTCGGCTCTTGCTGATCAAACCAATGACGCTGCCTAACCAATGCTGTGCTGTTGCTGTTTAGGCCTACAGTGGAAGTTCACTAGGAGAGTCAATGAATTCTTCAGATTATTGTTTATCGATTAGGCCTATCTTGACTAGCCTCTGTTCTGTTCAATTTGACAACGAGAGCGCCAAGATGTGCAGGAGGACTGGAGGTCAACTTTGATAGCTTGACATTACTATTATAGATTTTTTATAAAAACAATATGTTTCTACCCCATGATGTATTGATCAGAGTTATTGACTTGAAGTTGGGGGAGGGGGTAGTGGGTTCGCCAGGGTAGTGGGTTCGATCCCCGGGACCGCTAAATGACTAAGCAGCTATAGGCTGCTATATACTCTACATAGATTTGTCGGTCAATTCCTCCACCCACCATGCGCTCTTTAAACAGCCTCCCTCCGTGTCAGTGACGGGCTGTTAAGTGGTCCTCTGTAGCTCAATTGGTAGAGCATGGCGCTTGTAACGCCAGGGTAGTGGGTTCGATCCCCGGGACCACCCATACGTAAAAATGTATGCACACATGTCTGTAAGTCGCTTTGGATAAAAGCGTCTGCTAAATGGCATATTATTATTGTTATTATAAGTTAATACCAAGACTTGAATTGAGGGGGTATGAGAAGGTGTGCCATAGGCCTACCTTTTATTAAAGAAAATGGCAAAAGGCACAGGACTACCCCTGGTTAGTTTAAGATTTTGAAGTAAGTAAATAGATGTGACTCCTGTGCATATGGAGATATCATTGTTTAGTTTCTTTGACATTCAGAGGCGGAGCAACAACCTTCTATAGCCAAGGAGGCAAATAATAATAATAATAATAATAATAATATGCCATTTAGCAGACGCTTTTATCCAAAGCGACTTACAGTCATGCGTGCATACATTTTTTTTGTTTTTTTTGTATGTATGGGTGGTCCCGGGGATCGAACCCACTACCTTGGCGTTACAAGCGCCGTGCTCTACCAGCTGAGCTACAGAGGACCACATTGACTTTGCTTGGGAAGTAATCTAATTCTGTCACTATCAATTGATTAAGCTATTCACTTTCTGTACAATAGAAGATGTTTAAACCCAGACACTTGTGACCTTCTCTGGTTGGGTTAAGCCACAGAAGAAAAGTAGCCAGCAGTTAAAGCTTACATTTTTTCTGCGTTGGTAGGCTCTACTCTGTCTGGGGTGGAAAGGTAGGCCTAACTTTTGAAAGTACCATGCAGATTTCTCATGACGTATCAGGGACAGTTTTGTTATAAACAAGACACACTGATATTGTCAGAGCGGGCGTAGGTGTGGTGTAGGAATCAGATGCAGGACACAGATGCTAGTCCAAAAATACTTTACTAAAGTCCACAGAATGAACGGCTACAAACAGAGCCGGAGGCACGAGAAAAATAACGCACTCAGCGTATGAATGCAAAACACGCACAACAAGTGCGGACTCTCTATCTAAAACAGAAATAGAGCACAAACTGACTGGAAACACCTGCTGACAAGGAACAACTACACACAACCACAAGACAGAAACAACGAGAACTTAAAGGACACATAATCAAGACAAAATGAGAAACAGGTGTACCAAAACAGACCAAACCAAACAAACACAGAAACAACGAACGGTGGCAGCTAGTACTCCGGGGACGACGACCGCCGAAGCCTGCCCGAACAAGGAGAAGGAGCAGCCTCGGCAGAAACCGTGACAGTACCCCCCTTGACGCCGCGGCTCCAGCCGTGCGCCGACCCCGGCCTCGGGGGACGACCAGGAGGACGCGGAGCAGGGCGCGTGGGATGACCACGATGGAACTCAGTCAGAAGGGGACGGGTCTAAGATATCTCTCCTCGGCACCCAGCACCGCTCCTCCGGACCGTACCCCTCCCACTCCACAAGATATTGGAGACCCCCCATCCGGCGTCTCGAATCCAGGATGGACCGAACTGTGTACGCCGGAGCCCCCTCGATGTCCAGCGGGGGCGGAGGAGTCTCTGCTATCTCACAGTCCTGGAGTGGACCAGCTACCACCGGCCTGAGGAGAGACACATGGAACGAGGGGTTAATATTCTTATAATCAATAGGTAGTTGTAATCTGTAACACACCTCATTCAACCTCCTCAGGACTTTAAAAGGCCCCACAAACCGCCGACCCAGCTTCCGGCAGGGCAGGCGGAGGGGCAGGTTTCTGGTCGAGAGCCAGACTCGATCTCCCGGTGCGTACACCGGTCCCTCACTGCGGTGGAGATCGGCGCTCGCCTTGTGTCGACGGATGGCCCGCTGCAGATGTACGTGAGCAGCGTTCCACGTCTCCTCCGAGCGCCGCATCCACTCATCCACCGCAGGGGCCTCGATCTGGCTCTGATGCCAAGGTGCCAGAGCCGGCTGGTACCCTAATACACATTGGAAAGGAGTTAGTCTGGTAGAGGAGTGGCGAAGGTGGTACCCCGAGGTAAGGCTCACCGAGACCCCCAAGCGCTCCATGAACGCTCTCCAGACTCGAGAGGTAAACTGGGGGCCTCGATCAGACACTATATCCTCGGGTACCCCGTAATGCCGGAAGACGTGAGTGAATAGTGCCTCAGCGGTCTGTAGGGCAGTGGGGAGACCCGTCATGGGAAGGAGACCACAGGCCTTCGAGAACCGATCCACAACAACCAGGATGGTGGTATTTCCCTGGGAGGGCGGAAGGTCAGTAACAAAATCCACCGAGAGGTGAGACCAGGGTCGTTGTGGAACGGGCAGGGGTTGTAGCTTACCCCGGGGCAGGTGTCTGGGTGCCTTACACTGGGCACACACCGAGCAGGAGGAAACATAAACCCTCACATCCCTGGCTAACGTTGGCCACCAGTATTTAGTGCTAAGGCAGTGCACCGTCCGGCCAATCCCTGGATGTCCAGAGGAGGGTGACGTGTGAGCCCAATATATAAGTCGATCCCGAACCTCGAGCGGAACGTACGTCCGACCCACAGGACACTGTGGAAGGCTAGGATCGGTACGCAACGCCCGCTCGATTTCGGAATCGACCTCCCACACCACCGGGCAAGACGGCGGTAGTATGGGCGTGGGCTCAACGGACCTCTCCTCCGTGTCATACCGCCGGGACAGGGCATCTGCCTTACCGTTCTGGGACCCAGGGATGTACGTGATCTTAAAAACGAACCGGGCCAGAAACATGTTCCACCTAGCCTGGCGAGGGTTCTGTCTCCTAGCTGCCCGGATGTACTCCAGGTTTCGGTGGTCAGTCAAAATGAGGAAAGGGTGTTGAGCCCCCTCAAACCAATGCCAATACCTTTAGGGCCTGGACCACAGCTAGCAGCTCCCTGTCCCCCACGTCATAATTTCGCTCCGCCGGACTGAGCTTTTTAGAGTAAAAAGCACAGGGGCGGAGTTTCGGTGGCGTGCCAGACCGTTGCGAGAGCACGGCCCCTATACTGGCTTCAGACGCGTCTACATCGACCTGGAATGGTAGCGCGGGATCCGGATGCGCCAGCACCGGTGCCGAGGTAAACAGGTCCTTCAGTCTCCCAAAAGCCCTATCAGCCTCAGCAGACCACTGCAAGCGCACCGGACCTCCCTTTAGAAGAGACGTTATGGGAGCTGCCACCTGTCCAAAACCCCGGATAAACCTCCTGTAGTAATTCACAAAGCCCAAGAACCGCTGCACCTCTTTAACAGTGGTTGGAGTTTGCCAATTACGCACGGCCGACACACGGTCAACCTCCATCTTCACCCCTGACGCAGACAACTGATAACCCAAAAAGGAGACAGACTCCTGGAAAAACAGACATTTCTCTGCCTTGACATATAGGTCATGCTCCAACAATCTCCTCAACACTCGGCGCACCAGGGCTACATGCTCGGCTCGGGTAGAAGAATACACCAGAATGTCGTCAATGTACACGACCACTCCTTGCCCCTGCATATCCTGGAAGATCTCATCTACGAAGGATTGGAAGACTGAAGGAGCATTCATTAACCCGTATGGCATGACGAGATACTCGTAATGACCCGAGGTGGTACTAAATGCTGTCTTCCATTCGTCTCCCTCCCTAATACTCACCAAGTTGTATGCGCTCCTGAGGTCCAATTTTGTGAAGAACCGTGCCCCGTGTAAAGACTCCGTCATAGTCGCAATCAGAGGGAGTGGATAACTGTATTTCACAGTAATCTGATTGAGACTGCGGTAATCAATACACGGGCGCAAACCTCCATCCTTTTTCTTCACAAAAAAGAAACTCGAGGACGCAGGGGGAAGTGGAGGGGCCGTATGTATCCCTGTCTCAGAGACTCGGCCATGTAAGTCTCCATAGCTCTCTTCTCCTCTTGAGACAAAGGATACACATGGCTCCGCGGAAGCGCAGCTCCTACCTGGAGGTCTATCGCACAATCCCCCTGTCTATGTGGTGGCAATTGCGTCGCCTTCGCCTTACTAAACACAAGTGCTAAATCCTCATACTCGGGGGGAATGTGCAATGCGGGCACTTGGTTTGGACTCTCCACCGAGGTCGCCCCTACGGAAATGCCCAGACATCGCCCTACACACTGGGCAGACCACTCCTTAAGAGCCCTCTGTTGCCACGAAATAGAGGGATTATGGGTAATCAACCAGGGAAGCCCCAGCACCACCGGATACGCAGGAGAGTCAATAAGATATAGCTGAATAGTATCCTCATGACCCTCCTGCGTCCCCATCCTAAGTGGAGCTGTGACCTCCCTAATCAACCCTGATCCCAACGGATGGCTATCTAGAGCATGTACAGGGAAAGGATTGTTGACAGGAAGGAGGGGAATCCCTAACTCTACACAAAATCTCCGATCTATAAAATTCCCGGCTGCGCCTGAATCTACTAGCGCCTTATGCTGGGAACGAGGTGCAACCTGTGGGAAACAAACAGGTATGGTTAGGTGCACAACAGAGAGCTCTGGGTAAGTGGGGCGCCTACTCACCTGGAAGGACTCCCCAGTGCGTGGCCTGCCGTCTCGTCCCCTAGGAGACCCCCAGCACCTAGCCGCGAGTGTAACCTCCACGGCCACAGTTGGTACAGGGGGTGGTCCCCTTGGGGCTCCTTCTCCTCTCCTCTCTGGCGCCCAGCACCCCCGAGCTCCATAGGACTAGGCTCGGAGGTGCTGGAGGGTGGAATGGACGACCCCCACTCAGGACGTCCCGCGGGTAGCCAGCAGGGTGTCTAGGCGAATGGCCATGTCCACCAACTGGTCAAACGTAAGGGTGGTGTCCCTGCAGGCCAACTCACGACGGACGTCCCTCCCGTAGGCTGCAGCGGAAGTGGTCTATGAGGGCCCGCTCATTCCACCCTGCGTCTGCCGCTAGAGTCCGAACTCCAGTGCAAACTCCTGGGCGCTCCTCTTCCCCTGTCAGAGGTAGAATAGACGTTCTCCCGCCGCCTTCCCCTCAGGTGGATGGTCGAATACAGCCCTGAAGCGACGGGAGAACTCCGCATAGGTGATCGTCGCGGGGTCTATTCTCCTCCATTCGGCGTTGGCCCACTCCAACGCCTTGCCGGTGAGACAGGAGATGAGGGCGGAAACGCTCTCGTGTCCCGAGGGCACCGGGTGTACGGTGGCGAGGTAGAGTTCAACTTGTAGGAGGAAACCTTGACACCCGGCAGCGGTACCATCATACACCCTCGGGAGCGAGAGCCGAATCCCACTGGGTTCTGGAGCGTGGACAAAGGGACTGACCGGTGCTGGTGGTACTGTGGGAGGAGGCGTGGGTGCCCAACTGGTCTCCAGGCGATGCAGGGTATTCATTACTCCCTGCAGAGCGTTGGTGATCTGGGCTATCCGCTCGTCCTGTCCGTGGACGCGCTCCTCCCAAGACTCGGTCGCTGCTGCTGCTCCTGCTGATTCCATGGGTGGTGTGTAGTTCTGTCAGAGCGGGCGTAGGTGTGGTGTAGGAATCAGATGCAGGACACAGATGCTAGTCCAAAAATACTTTACTAAAGTCCACAGAATGAACGGGCTACAAACAGAGCCGGAGGCACGTGAAAAATAACGCACTCAGCGTATAAATGCAAAAACACGCACAACAAGTGCGGACTCTCTATCTAAAACAGAAATAGAGCACAAACTGACTGGAAACACCTGCTGACAAGGAACAACTACACACAACCACAAGACAGAAACCACGAGAACTTAAAGGACACATAATCAAGACAAAATGAGAAACAGGTGTACCAAAACAGACCAAACCAAACAAACACAGAAACAACGAACGGTGGCAGCTAGTACTCCGGGGACGACGACCGCCGAAGCCTGCCCGAACAAGGAGAAGGAGCAGCCTCGGCAGAAACCGTGACAGTACCCCCCTTGACGCTGCGGCTCCAGCCGTGCGCCGACCCCGGCCTCGGGGACGACCAGGAGGACGCGGAGCAGGGCGCGTGGGATGACCACGATGGAACTCAGTCAGAAGGGACGGGTCTAAGATATCTCTCCTCGGCACCCAGCACCGCTCCTCCGGACCGTACCCCTCCCACTCCACAAGATATTGGAGACCCCCATCCGGCGTCTCGAATCCAGGATGGACCGAACTGTGTACGCCGGAGCCCCCTCGATGTCCAGCGGGGGCGGAGGAGTCTCTGCTATCTCACAGTCCTGGAGTGGACCAGCTACCACCGGCCTGAGGAGAGACACATGGAACGAGGGGGTTAATATTCTTATAATCAATAGGTAGTTGTAATCTGTAACACACCTCATTCAACCTCCCTCAGGACTTTAAAAGGCCCCACAAACCGCCGACCCAGCTTCCGGCAGGGCAGGCGGAGGGGCAGGTTTCTGGTCGAGAGCCAGACTCGATCTCCCCGGTGCGTACACCGGTCCCTCACTGCGGTGGAGATCGGCGCTGCCTTGTGTCGACGGATGGCCCGCTGCAGATGTACGTGAGCAGCGTTCCACGTCTCCTCCGAGCGCCGCATCCACTCATCCACCGCAGGGGCCTCGATCTGGCTCTGATGCCAAGGTGCCAGAGCCGGCTGGTACCCTAATACACATTGGAAAGGAGTTAGTCTGGTAGAGGAGTGGCGAAGGTGGTACCCCGAGGTAAGGCTCACCGAGACCCCCAAGCGCTCCATGAACGCTCTCCAGACTCGAGAGGTAAACTGGGGGCCTCGATCAGACACTATATCCTCGGGTACCCCGTAATGCCGGAAGACGTGAGTGAATAGTGCCTCAGCGGTCTGTAGGGCAGTGGGGAGACCCCGTCATGGGAAGGAGACCACAGGCCTTCGAGAACCGATCCACAACAACCAGGATGGTGGTATTTCCCTGGGAGGGCGGAAGGTCAGTAACAAAATCCACCGAGAGGTGAGACCAGGGTCGTTGTGGAACGGGCAGGGGTTGTAGCTTACCCCGGGGCAGGTGTCTGGGTGCCTTACACTGGGCACACACCGAGCAGGAGGAAACATAAACCCTCACATCCCTGGCTAACGTTGGCCACCAGTATTTAGTGCTAAGGCAGTGCACCGTCCGGCCAATCCCTGGATGTCCAGAGGAGGGTGACGTGTGAGCCCAATATATAAGTCGATCCCGAACCTCGAGCGGAACGTACGTCCGACCCACAGGACACTGTGGAAGGCTAGGATCGGTACGCAACGCCCGCTCGATTTCGGAATCGACCTCCCACACCACCGGGCAAGACGGCGGTAGTATGGGCGTGGGCTCAACGGACCTCTCCTCCGTGTCATACCGCCGGGACAGGGCATCTGCCTTACCGTTCTGGGACCCAGGGATGTACGTGATCTTAAAAACGAACCGGGCCAGAAACATGTTCCACCTAGCCTGGCGAGGGTTCTGTCTCCTAGCTGCCCGGATGTACTCCAGGTTTCGGTGGTCAGTCAAAATGAGGAAAGGGTGTTGAGCCCCCTCAAACCAATGCCAATACCTTTAGGGCCTGGACCACAGCTAGCAGCTCCCTGTCCCCCACGTCATAATTTCGCTCCGCCGGACTGAGCTTTTTAGAGTAAAAAGCACAGGGGCGGAGTTTCGGTGGCGTGCCAGACCGTTGCGAGAGCACGGCCCCTATACTGGCTTCAGGCCGCGTCTACATCGACCTGGAATGGTAGCGCGGGATCCGGATGCGCCAGCACCGGTGCCCGAGGTAAACAGGTCCTTCAGTCTCCCAAAAGCCCTATCAGCCTCAGCAGACCACTGCAAAGCGCACCGGACCTCCCTTTAGAAGAGAGCGTTATGGGAGCTGCCACCTGTCCAAAACCCCGGATAAACCTCCTGTAGTAATTCACAAAGCCCAAGAACCGCTGCACCTCTTTAACAGTGGTTGGAGTTTGCCAATTACGCACGGCCGACTACACGGTCAACCTCCATCTTCACCCCTGACGCAGACAACTGATAACCCAAAAAAGGAGACAGACTCCTGGAAAAACAGACATTTCTCTGCCTTGACATATAGGTCATGCTCCAACAATCTCCTCAACACTCGGCGCACCAGGGCTACATGCTCGGCTCGGGTAGAAGAATACACCAGAATGTCGTCAATGTACACGACCACTCCTTGCCCCTGCATATCCTGGAAGATCTCATCTACTGAAGGATTGGAAGACTGAAGGAGCATTCATTAACCCGTATGGCATGACGAGATACTCGTAATGACCCGAGGTGGTACTAAATGCTGTCTTCCATTCGTCTCCCTCCCTAATACTCACCAAGTTGTATGCGCTCCTGAGGTCCAATTTTGTGAAGAACCGTGCCCCGTGTAAAGACTCCGTCATAGTCGCAATCAGAGGGAGTGGATAACTGTATTTCACAGTAATCTGATTGAGACTGCGGTAATCAATACACGGGCGCAAACCTCCATCCTTTTTCTTCACAAAAAAGAAACTCGAGGACGCAGGGGAAGTGGAGGGCCGTATGTATCCCTGTCTCAGAGACTCGGCTATGTAAGTCTCCATAGCTCTCTTCTCCTCTTGAGACAAAGGGATACACATGGCTCCGCGAAGCGCAGCTCCTACCTGGAGGTCTATCGCACAATCCCCTGTCTATGTGGTGGCAATTGCGTCGCCTTCGCCTTACTAAACACAAGTGCTAAATCCTCATACTCGGGGGAATGTGCAATGCGGGCACTTGGTTTGGACTCTCCACCGAGGTCGCCCCTACGGAAATGCCCAGACATCGCCCTACACACTGGGCAGACCACTCCTTAAGAGCCCTCTGTTGCCACGAAATAGAGGGATTATGGGTAATCAACCAGGGGAAGCCCCAGCACCACCGGATACGCAGGAGAGTCAATAAGATATAGCTGAATAGTATCCTCATGACCCTCCTGCGTCCCCATCCTAAGTGGAGCTGTGACCTCCCTAATCAACCCTGATCCCAACGGATGGCTATCTAGAGCATGTACAGGGAAAGGATTGTTGACAGGAAGGAGGGGAATCCCTAACTCTACACAAAATCTCCGATCTATAAAATTCCCGGCTGCGCCTGAATCTACTAGCGCCTTATGCTGGGAACGAGGTGCAACCTGTGGGAAACAAACAGGTATGGTTAGGTGCACAACAGAGAGCTCTGGGTAAGTGGGGCGCCTACTCACCTGGAAGGACTCCCCAGTGCGTGGCCTGCCGTCTCGTCCCCTAGGAGACCCCCCCCAGCACCTAGCCGCAGTGTAACCTCCACGGCCACAGTTGGTACAGGGGGTGGTCCCCTTGGGGCTCCTTCTCCTCTCCTCTCTAGCGCCAGCACCCCCGAGCTCCATAGGACTAGGCTCGGAGGTGCTGGAGGGTGGAATGGACGACCCCCACTCAGGACGTCCGCGGGTAGCCAGCAGGGTGTCTAGGCGAATGGCCATGTCCACCAACTGGTCAAACGTAAGGGTGGTGTCCCTGCAGGCCAACTCACGACGGACGTCCTCCCGTAGGCTGCAGCGGAAGTGGTCTATGAGGGCCCGCTCATTCCACCCTGCGTCTGCCGCTAGAGTCCGGAACTCCAGTGCAAACTCCTGGGCGCTCCTCTTCCCCTGTCAGAGGTAGAATAGACGTTCTCCCGCCGCCTTCCCCTCAGGTGGATGGTCGAATACAGCCCTGAAGCGACGGGAGAACTCCGCATAGGTGATCGTCGCGGGGTCTATTCTCCTCCATTCGGCGTTGGCCCACTCCAACGCCTTGCCGGTGAGACAGGGAGATGAGGGCGGAAACGCCTCGTGTCCCGAGGGCACCGGGTGTACGGTGGCGAGGTAGAGTTCAACTTGTAGGAGGGAAACCTTGACACCCGGCAGCGGTACCATCATACACCCTCGGGAGCGAGAGCCGAATCCCACTGGGTTCTGGAGCGTGGACAAAGGGACTGACCGGTGCTGGTGGTACTGTGGGAGGAGGCGTGGGTGCCCAACTGGTCTCCAGGCGATGCAGGGTATTCATTACTCCCTGCAGAGCGTTGGTGATCTGGGCTATCCGCTCGTCCTGTCCGTGGACGCGCTCCTCCCAAGACTCGGTCGCTGCTGCTGCTCCTGCTGATTCCATGGGTGGTGTGTAGTTCTGTCAGAGCGGGCGTAGGTGTGGTGTAGGAATCAGATGCAGGACACAGATGCTAGTCCAAAAATACTTTACTAAAGTCCACAGAATGAACGGCTACAAACAGAGCCGGAGGCACGTGAAAAATAACGCACTCAGCGTATAAATGCAAAAACACGCACAACAAGTGCGGACTCTCTATCTAAAACAGAAATAGAGCACAAACTGACTGGAAACACCTGCTGACAAGGAACAACTACACACAACCACAAGACAGAAACCACGAGAACTTAAAGGACACATAATCAAGACAAAATGAGAAACAGGTGTACCAAAACAGACCAAACCAAACAAACACAGAAACAACGAACGGTGGCAGCTAGTACTCCGGGGACGACGACCGCCGAAGCCTGCCCGAACAAGGAGAAGGAGCAGCCTCGGCAGAAACCGTGACAGATATAATAAGATTAACACACAGGCCTATCTCTCTGTCCATTCTTAGCCTGTAATTTCTGTATTTTGTGTGGTAAAAAAAAAAAAAAAAAGTTTATGCTAATATTATGTAAAATAACAGACACTTTTATAGGAGGCTATTTTTTCTCGTACCTGCAAATACGATGATAGATTCATACAATGCTTCTACTACTGTCATAAAACCGTTGTGGATGTGGTGGAGGAGTCAAGCGCAGGAAGCAGAGGTTTAGTCCAACAAGACTTTTAATAGTCTCAAAAGCAAATGTATAAACCCCGACCTCGAATAACACGAAGAGGCGAGGGAACATTACGCACACGCATAAAACACTAAACATAGAAAAATGATACGGAAAAACAAACACGTATCATATACAAGAGGCAACGGAAAAATAACAACACACAATTACCCTACAGCAAAACAAGGAACTTATAAGACACATAATCAACACTCAAACAGACACAGGTGTGACAGACAGACAAAAGCAATCAAACACAGAAACATAGAGCGGTGGCAGCTAATACTCCGGGGACGGCGAACGCCGAAGCCTGCCCGAACAAGGAGGAGGAGCAGCCTCGGCCGAGACCGTGACAGTACCCCCCCCTTGACGCGCGGCCACAGCCGCGCGCCGACCCCGGCCTCGGGGACGGCCAGGAGGACGCGGACCCGGGCGCGTGGGATGCCCATGGTGAAACTCAGTCAGGAGGGATGGATCAAGTATGTCCCCCCTGGGCACCCAGCACCGTTCCTCCGGACCGTACCCCTCCCACTCCACGAGATACTGGAGACCACTCCTCCGGCGCCTCGAGTCCAGGATGGTCCGGACCCTGTACGCCGGGGCCCCCTCGATGTCCAAAGGGGGCGGAGGGGTCTCTCCTATCTCATCTTCTTGGAGTGGGCCAGCTACCACCGGCCTGAGAAGAGACACATGGAACGAGGGGTTAATATTTTTATACTCAATTGGCAGTTGTAACCTGTAACACACCTCGTTCAATCTTCTCAGGACTTTGAAGGGCCCCACAAACCGCCGACCCAGCTTCCCGGCAGGGCAGGCGGAGGGGCAGGTTTCGAGTCGAGAGCCAGACTCGATCTCCCGGTGTGTACACCGGCCCCTCGCTGCGGTGGCGATCGGCGCTCGCCTTTTGTTGACGTATGGCACGCTGCAGATGGACATAGGCAGCGTCCCACGTCTCCTCCGAGCGCCCGAATCCACTCGTCCACCGCAGGGGCCTCGATCTGGCTCGTGCCACGGTGCCAGGACCGGCTGATAACCTAAAACACACTGGAAAGGTGTTAAGTTGGTGGAGGAGTGGCGGAGAGAGTTCTGGGCCATCTCTGCCCAGGGGATGAACCTCGACCACTCCTCCGGCCGGTCCCGGCAATAGGACCTCAAAACCTACCCACATCCTGGTTGACACGTTCCACCTGCCCATTACTCTCTGGGTGGTACCCCGAGGTAAGGCTTACCGAGACCCCCAACCGTTCCATGAACGCTCCCCAAACTCTGGGAAGTGAACTGGGGACCTCGGTCAGACACAATATCCTCGGGGACCCCATAGTGCCGGAAAACATGGGTGAATAGGGCCTCAGCGGTTTGTAGGGCAGTAGGGAGACCCGGCATGGGAAGGAGACGACAGGCCTTGGAAAACCGATCCACAACGACCAAAATGGTGGTATTCCCCTGGGAGGGGGGAAGGTCGGTGCTACGAAATCCACCGATAGGTGTGACCATGGTCGTTGCGGAACGGGCAGGGGATGTAGCTTACCCCTGGGCAAATGTCTAGGCGCCTTACACTGGGCACACACCGAGCAGGAGGAGACATAAACCCTCACATCCCTGGCTAACGTTGGCCACCAGTATTTCATGCTAAGACAGTGCAATGTCCGGCCAATACCAGGATGTCCAGAGGAGGGTGATGTATGAGCCCAATAAATAAGTCTATCACGAATCTCGAGCGGAACGTACGTCCGCCCCCACAGGACACTCGGGGGAGTAGGGTCGGCACGCAGTGCCCGCTCGATTTCTGAATCGACCTCCCACACCACCGGAGCCACCAAACAAGACTCCGGCAGTATGGAAGTAGGCTCGTTGGACCTCTCCTCTGTGTCATATCGCCGGGACAGGGCGTCTGCCTTACCATTCTGGGACCCAGGGATGTATGTGATCTTAAAAACGAACCGGGTTAGGAACATGTTCCACCCTAGCCTGACGAGGGTTCAATCTCCTAGCTGCCCGGATGTACTCCAGGTTACGGTGATCCGTCAGAATGAGGAAAGGGTGTTGAGCCCCCTCAAGCCAATGCCTCCACACCTTTAGGGGCCTGGACTACGGCTAACAGCTCCCTGTCCCCGACATCATAGTTACTCTCCGCCGCACTGAGCTTCTTGGAGTAGAATGCACAGGGCGGAGTTTAGAGTGGCGTGCCGGACCGTTGTGATAGAACTGCCCCAATACCAGTCTCGGACGCGTCTACCTCAACCTGGAATGGTAAAGAGGGATCCGGATGCGCCAGCACCGAGCCGAGGTGAACAGGTTCTTAAGTTTGACAAATGCCCTGTCCGCCTCAGCCGACCACTGCAAGCGAACCGGACCCCCCTTTAGCAGGGACGTAATGGGAGCTGCAACCTGTCCAAAACCCCGAATAAACCTCCGGTAGTAATTAGCAAAACCCAAGAACTGTTGCACCTCTTTTACAGTGGTTGGAGTTTGCCAATTACGCACGGCCGATACCCGGTCTACCTCTATCTCCACACCAGACGCGGACAACCGATAACCCAAAAAGGAGACGGACTCCTGGAAGAACAGGCATTTCTCTGCCTTGACATACAAGTCATGCTCCAACAGTCGTCTCAACACTCGGCGTACCTGGGCTACATGCTCGGCTCGAGTAGCAGAGTACACTAGGATGTCGTCTATGTACACTACTACTCCCTGCCCATGCATGTCCCGGAAAATCTCGTCAACAAAGGATTGGAAGACGGAAGGAGCATTCATTAAACCGTATGGCATGACGAGATACTCGTAATGACCCGAGGTGGTGCTAAATGCTGTCTTCCATTCATCCCCCCTCCCTAATGCGCACCAGATTATACGCGCTCCTGAGATCCAACTTTGTGAAGAACCGCGCTCCGCGTAATGACTCCGTCATCGTCGCAATCAGTGGAAGTGGGTAGCTGTATTTAACTGTGATCTGATTGAGACTACGATAATCAATACACGGGCGCAATCCCCGTCCTTCTTCTTCACAAAGAAGAAACTCGAGGAGACTGGGGAAGTAGAGAACCGTATGTATCCCTGTGCCAAGGACTCTGCTATGTAAGTCTCCATAGCCGCAGTCTCCTCTTGAGACAGGGGATACACATGACTCCGGGGAAGAGCCGCTCCGGTCTGGAGATTTATCGCACAGTCCCCCTGTCTATGAGGAGGTAGACGTGCTGCCCTCGATTTGCTAAACACGAGTGCTAAATCCTCATACTCGGGGGGAATGCGCAGTGCGGGCCCTTGGTTCGGACTCTCTACCGATGTTGCCCCTATGGAAACACCTAGACATCTCCCTACACACTGGGCAGACCACTCCATAAGAGCCCTCTGTTGCCACGCTATGGTAGGATCATGGGTACTTAACCAGGGAAGGCCCAACACCACTGGGTACGCAGGAGAATCAATCAGATAGAACTGAATGATTTCCTCATGACCCCCCTGCGTCGTCATGGTCAGTGGTGCTGTGACATCCCTGATCAGACCCGACCCCAACGGCCGGCTGTCTAATGCATGGACAGGGAATGGAACTTCTACCGGCCGAAGGGGAATTCCTAACCTAGCACAAAATGCTCGATCAATAAAGTTCCCAGCTGCGCCTGAATCTACTAGCGCCTTATGCTGGGAATGAGGTGCCACCTGTGGAAACCTCACAGGAATACTCATGTGACCAACAGAGAGCTCTGGGTGAGTGGGGCGCCTACTCACCTGAAATGACTCCCCAGTGCGTGGCCTGTTGTCACCTCTCCCAGGAGACCCTCCCCAGCACCTGGCCGCAGTGTGTCCTCCACGACCGCAGGTGGTGCAGTGGATGGCCCCCTCGGGTTCCCTCTCCTCCTCTCTCTAGCGCCAGCACCCCCTAGCTCCATGGGGAATCGGCTCGGGGGTGCTAGAGGGGTGGACTGGGACGACCCCCACTCGGGACGTCCGCGGGTAGCCAGCAGGGTATCCAGACGGATGGAAATGTCCACCAACTGGTCAAAAGACAGGTTGGTGTCCCTGCAGGCCAGCTCCCCTACGAACGTCCTCTCGTAGACTACATCGGTACTGGTCGATGAGGGCCCTCTCATTCCACCCCGCATCCGCCGCTAGTGTCCGGAACTCCAGTGCGAACTCCTGTGCGCTCCTCTTCCCCTGTCGGAGGTGGAATAGACGCTCTCCCGCCGCTTTCCCCTCAGGGGAATGATCGAAGACAGCCCTGAAGCGGCGGGAGAACTCCGCGTAGGTGATGGTAGCGGCGTCTATTCCCCTCCATTCGGCGTTGGCCCATTCCAACGCCTTGCCGGAGAGACAGGAGATGAGGGCGGAGACGCTCTCGTATCCCGAGGGCGCCGGGTGTATAGTGGCAAGGTACAGTTCTACCTGCAGGAGGAATCCCTGACACCCGGCTGCAGAACCGTCATATGCCCTCGGGAGTGAGAGCCGAATGCCACTGGGTTCCGGTACTGAGAGAGGAGGACTGGCCGTTGGTGATGCGAAGTAGTAAGGGTCCTTGGCCACCTCAGAGTTCACCAATCGGCGCAGGGCGTTGGATACCTCGTCCATGACGGTCCCAAGTTGCTGGATCATGGCGTCCTGGAAATTGATCCGGTCCAGCAGGGATTCGGGTGCCGTCGCTGATTCTGCTGACTCCATAATAGTGTGTTGTTCTGTCATAAAACCGTTGTGGATGTGGTGGAGGAGTCAAGCGCAGGAAGCAGAGGTTTAGTCCAACAAGACTTTTAATAGTCTCAAAAGCAAATGTATAAACCCCGACCTCGAATAACACGAAGAGGCGAGGGAACATTACGCACACGCGTAAAACACTAAACATAGAAAAATTATACGGAAAAACAAACACGTATCATATACAAGAGGCAACGGAAAAATAACAACACACAATTACCCTACAGCAAAACAAGGAACTTATAAGACACATAATCAACACTCAAACAGACACAGGTGTGACAGACAGACAAAAGCAATCAAACACAGAAACATAGAGCGGTGGCAGCTAATACTCCGGGGACGGCGAACGCCGAAGCCTGCCCGAACAAGGAGGAGGAGCAGCCTCGGCCGAGACCGTGACAACTACACCCACGGTGGTCTGTGAACCCACAACCTTCTGGCCCGCAGCCCTGTGCGCTGTCAAAATTCCTGCGTTGCCATGTACTGCTGAAAGGACGAAGAACAGTTTTAAAAAACGACATATCTAAGGCTCTGGTCTGTCCAAGAAGTGAGGGTAAACGGTAGACATGTTCTCTGCTATACACTTTGTTTTAATTATTATTTTGGTTATAAGGGAGGGTCACTTTTTAATTTTTTCAAGCATTCAGGGAGGGTTTAGGTCAAATATATTTTGCTGAAGGGAGGGCCATCCGTTTTATAATAATAATAATAATATGCCATTTAGCAGACGCTTTTATCCAAAGCGACTTACAGTCATGCGTGCATAATTTATATTTTTTTGTGTTTTCATTTTAGAGATGTCTGATTTTCTCCATGTAACGTTCACTCCCTAATACAGTCTTGTACCAGTTGTGAAGTATATCATTATTGTTTCTGCAACAGCTTACTGTTTCATTCGTTGTCATGCCAAATAAAACTGCATTCCAAGAACCCATCAAATTAGAATAACTATAATATTTCTATGATTCCAGAACTTTACCCAAGTGTTTTGATCTACAGTATAATCAAAAGGAAAATTGTAATTAGATTTTTTTGCCCTGTAACGATCCCGGCAGTCTGAGTCGGGTCCTGTCTGTGGACTAGTTTTTATGTTCGTGATCTCCTGTTTCCCGAGGGTTCTGGAACGCTCCGGGGAGCTCTCTTGATTTCCGCACCTGCATCCCATCAGCAATCTGCACACCTGGTCCTGATCATCACCCTTCTTAGGCTCTGGCCTAACATCCATTCCCTGCCGGATCGTTAGCCATGAACATCAATCTCCCGGAACCTTCACCCAACCCCTGCCTGGTTGTCGGCGGCTGCCGAGCCATTCTTGGATCTACCACTGCACCTCCACCAACTCATCCCCGCCGTCCGCTCTGTCCCCTGGATTATTCTACATCGTTTTTGGAATCTGTTAAATAAATACTCACCTTCGTTTCAACTCACCTTGTCCTGGTCTGCTTCTGGGTTCTGGCTTAGTAAACCGTGACATGCCCATATCGTGCAGCCCTAATACTCCTGTTGAGGCCAGAAGACCTCTTTCCCAAGGGAGTTCTGGTCCAGTCTGGTCTGGTCTGGTCCAGTCTGAGACAATAACTGCTGCAGTATTTGGTTCTAAACCTTTCATTCATAGTGTGGTGTGTGTTTGTTTGTTTGTGTGGTGTGTGTGTGTGTGTGTGTGTTAGTGTGTGTGTTAGTGTGTGTGTGTGTGTGTGTGTGTTAGTGTGTGTTTGTTAGTGTGTATTTGTTAGTGTGTGTATGTGTGTGTGTGTGTGTGTTAGTGTGTGTTTGTTAGTGTGTGTGTGTTAGTGTGTGTTTGTTAGTGTGTGTTTGTTAGCGTGTATTTGTTAGTGTGTGTATGTGTGTGTGTTAGTGTGTGTTTGTTAGTGTGTGTGTGTGTATGTGTGTTAGTGTGTGTGTGTTAGTGTGTTTGGTGAAGAGCATAACACAAATCTCTTTTGTAACATATGGTCAGATGGTGATGATAAATGATCCATTTATTTTTATTTTATTTTATTTAACCTTTATTTAACCAGGTAAGAAGCCAGTTGAGAACAAGTTCTCATTTACAACTGCGACCTGGCCAAGATAAAGCAAAGCAGTGCGATAAAAACAACAACACAGAGTTACATATGGGGTAAAACAAAACATAAAGTCAAAAATACAACAGAAAATATATATACAGTGTGTGCGAATGTAGTAAATTATGGAGGTAAGGCAATAAATAGGCTATAGTGCAAAATAATTACAATTAGTATTAACACTGGAATGCTAGATGTGCAGAAGATGATGTGCAAATAGAGATACTGGGGTGCAAATGAGCAAAATAAATAACAACATGGGGATGAGGTAGTTGGGTGGGCTAATTACAGATGGGCTGTGTACAGGTGCAGTGATCGGTAAGATGCTCTGACAACTGATGCTTAAAGTTAGTGAGGGAGATAAGAGTCTCCAGCTTCAGAGATATTTGCAATTTGTTCTAGTCATTGGCAGCAGAGAACTGGAAGGAATGGCGGCCAAAGGAGGTGTTGGCTTTGGGGATGACCAGTGAGATATACCTGCTGGAGCGCAGACTATGGGTGGGTGTTGCTATGGTGACCAATGAGCTAAGATAAGGCAGGGATTTGCCTAGAAGTGATTTATAGATGATCTGGAGCCAGTGGGTTTGGCGACGAATATGTAGTGAGGACCAGCCAACAAGAGCGTACAGGTCACAGTGGTGGGTAGTATATGGGGCTTTGGTGACAAAACAGATGGCACTGTGATAGACTACATCCAATTTGCTGAGTAGAGTGATGGAGGCTATTTTGTAAATGACATCACCGAAGTCAAGGATCGGTAGGATAGTCCGTTTTACGAGGGCATGTTTGGCAGCATGAGTGAAGGAGGCTTTGTTGTGAAATAGGAAGACAATTCTAGATCTAACTTTTGATTGGAGATGCTTAATGTGAGTCTGGAAGGAGAGTTTACAGTCTAACCAGACACCTAGGTATTTGTAGATGTCCACATACTCTAGGTCAGACCCGCCAAGAGTAGGGATTCTAGTCGGGTGGGCGGGTGCAAGCAGCATTCTGTTGAAGAGCATGCATTTAGTTTTACTAGTGTTTAAGAGCAGTTGGAGGCTACGTAATGAGTGTTGTATGGCATTGAAGCTCGTTTGGAGGTTTGTTAACACAGTGTCCAATGAAGGGCCAGATGTATACAAAATGGTGTCGTCTGCATAGAGGTGGATCCGAGCGTCACCAGCAGCAAGAGCAACATCATTGATATACACGGAGAAAAGAGTCGGCCCAAGAATTGAACCCTGTGGCACCCCCATAGAGACTGCCAGAGGTCCAGACAACAGGCCCTCCGATTTGACACGTTGAACTCTATCTGAGAAGTAGTTGGTGAACCAGGCGAGGCAGTAATTTGAGAAACCAAGGCTATTTAGTCTGCCAATAAGAATGCGGTGGTTGACAGAGTCGAAAGCCTTGGCCAGGTCGATGAAGACGGCTGCACAGTACTGTCTTCTATCGATCGTGGTTATAATATCGTTTAGGACCTTGAGCGTGGCTGAAGTGCACCCATGACCAGCTCGGAAACCGGATTGCATAGCGGAGAAGGTACGGTGGGATTCGAAATGGTCGGTGATCTGTTTGTTAACTTGGCTTTCAAAAACATTTGAAAGGCAGGGCAGGATGGATATAGGTCTGTAACAGTTTGGATCTAGAGTGTCACCCCCTTTGAAGAGGGGGATGACCGCGGCAGCTTTCCAATCTCTGGGGATCTCAGACGTTACGAAAGAGAGGTTGAACAGGCTAGTAATAGGGGTTGCGACAATTTCGGCGGCTGAATTTGTGTGAAGGAGAAGCGGGGGGGGGGGGCATGGGCAAGTTGCAGCGGAGGGTGCAGAGCTGGTGTTCGGGATAGTGGTAGCCAGGCATTCTATTCCATTCTACTAACTATCAGTAGTACAAAAGCATCCAAAATCTCTTCTCAAGTGTGGGGGTTTTTTCAGGAAAATGTACTCAAGTCCAAGTTAAAAGTAGCCCTCTTTAAAACTATTT
>NC_059196.1:44043767-44093767 GCF_020615455.1 Coregonus clupeaformis
GAGGCCGGAAAGTTGTGCCTGCCTGTGTTGATCTGGTTCAAAGAGAGGAGATGGGAGAGGAGGGAGGGAGAGAGAGGGAGAGAGAGGGAGAGAGAGGGAGAGAGAGGGAGAGAGAGAGAGGGAGAGGCCACTTCCAAAGTGGGTCGTTGGTTAGGTGCCCTTCAGCAGAAATATAATCTGGCCAAGCTGCCTGAGTTGAATTGAGCCATAGCGGGACTGAGTTGACCTTCAAACTAAAGCTGCTGGTGAAATAGAAAGTCCAACAGGAACTGTAACAGTGCTGCTTGTTGAACAATAGCTGTTCATAACTGTAACAGTGCTGCTTGTTGAACAATAGCTGTTCATAACTGTAACATTGCTGCTTGTTGAACAAAAGCTGTTCAGAAACCGACAGACAATCCAGACATGCAGGCAGCCGCAACCTTTCTCTCTCTCTCTCTCTCTCTCTCTCTCTCTCTCTCTCTCTCTCTCTCTCTCTCTCTCTCCCTTCTCTCTCTCTCTCTCTCTCTCTCTCTCTCTCTCTCTCTCTCTCTCTCTCCCTTCTCTCTCTCTCTCTCTCTCTCTCTCTCTCTCTCTCTCTCTCTCTCTCTCTCTCTTTTTTTCTCTCTCTCTCTCTCTTTTTCTCTCTCTATATGGCCTATCGCTCAAAGAGCCTGAACATCTCCTGAGAGACTGTGGCAAGGCACTGATTAAACCTGCCAGCTGCACACTTTCCTCTCCTCTCCTCTCCTCTCCTCTCCTCTCCTCTCCTCTCCTCTCCTCTCCTCTCCTCTCCTCTCCTCTCCTCTCCTCTCCTCTCCTCTCCTCTCCTCTCCTCTCCTCTCTATGTGGCTCAGACAGTAGTTAACTCCCCTGATGACAAGTGTATTGAATTAGAAAGAACAGTGATTCATGTCTTCAGCCAACTTTATGGTGAACTAATGGAGGTATCTCAGCCAGGACATACATATTGTACACACGTAGCCTTCAGAAGCCCCTCAGCATCTGGTATGGCTGAAATCTACTGAATTTGTGGAATGTTATGTCCAACACAGGATACAATATACTTAAAGAATCTTGTTTTGTAAACCTGCACCTCACCTATGAGGAATTGATGTTTTGTGTCGTAGTAATCAAAGGACAACTTAGTGGGAGCTGCTGAGAGAATGCAGTGAATCAGTGAGAAGGTGGTGGAATGCAGAATGCAGCAGTATACTTGAGCAATAAACCATAGCACCACCAGTCAGCCTCCACCCCTCCCCTCCATCCCCTCCATCCCTCGCTCCCTCCCTCCATCCTCCCTCCCTTCAGCATGGTGCCTTCAGCCAGTCTCTCACCAGGAATCAGTGTTAAATCTGTCCTGTATAATTGTACCTCCAGGAAGAAATTCAAATGGCATAGCCCTGTAGCCCTGCAGCTTCTGAACCTCTCCCCCCTCTCCTCCCCCTCCTCCCTCTCCCCCTCTCCTCTCCCCCCTATCCTCCATCTCCACCCCCTCCTCCCTCCCCTCCCCTCCTCCCTCTCCTCCCCCTCCTCCCTCTCCCCTCCTCCCTCTCCCCCCTCTCCTCTCCCCCCTCTCCTCTCCCCCTCTCCTCCCCTCCTCCATCTCCACCCTCCTCCCTCCCTCCCCTCCTCCCTCTCCTCCCCCTCCTCCCCCTCCTCCCCCTCCTCCCCCTCCTCCCTCTCCTCCCCCTCCACCCCTCCTCCCTCCCTCCCCTCCTCCCCCTCCACCCCTCCTCCCCTCCACCCCCTCCTCCCTCCTCCCCCTCCTCCCTCTCCTCCCCTCCACCCCCTCCTCCCTCCCTCCCCCTCCTCCCTCTCCCCCCTCTCCTCTCCCCCTATCCTCCATCTCCACCCCCCTCCTCCCTCTCCTCCCCCTCCACCCCCTCCTCCCTCTCCCCCCTCTCCTGCCTCTCCTCCCCCTCCTGAGGAAAGGAAAGCAGCATTCCCAGCACACATTTCAAGCCCTTTGTCGAATCACAAAAAGCTGCTTTGTTCCAAGAGTTGTGCCTGGGAGCAACGCTAGGCTGGCTGCAGGCACTGGACAAGAGTGAATATTTTTCAGCAGCATTTCTTATTTAATTCACTGCGCATCGTGTTATGAAGTCCTTCTGCTGTGAAGAGATGGAGATAGAGAGAGAAATATATTACCTAATATAGTGCATTACTTTTAATCAGGGCATAAGATGCCATTAGAGATGCCGCAGATGGTTCGGTGGGATGAGCGTTAATCAATGCTCTCATTGGAAGGTTTCTACCCAGCACCACAAGACACTATTTTAACTCTCTTACATGTTTGACACTTTTTTATTTAATTTTTTATTATCATACAAATATATATATAAATAAATAACATTATATTGGTGCCAAGAATTTTGTATAATAATTAAAATTCAAAAATTCTAATTTTTGAATTCGGCGTCGTTTTGCGTATCAGTTCATAAACACTATGCCATGGGATCGGTACATCACAAATATCTTGCCAACTATTTTGCAATCTATATGGGATGGCTGTCAATCCTTTGGTCCTTAAATTAAACTGGTAAACTTTTTTATTTATCACAGTTTTCTTTAACCAATTATGTTATTTAATGCAGGGCCGACAGACAAGTTCCTTACTTTTTCCCCCTTCCACTTTCCTCTTCCATTTTTGTGGTAAGGCTGCAATTATTTGGTTGTCATTTTGGGTAGAGCAGACATTTCCATATGTTTTTGTTAGCTGCATGTGCGACATAACTCCACCAGTCCTACCGATGATATCATTTACGAAGATTATACTTTTTTTTTTCATTTTTTTTTTTTTCATTAATGTTTTTTTAACAATTAGTATATTTGAGTTTAACCACAATCTTTTTTGCATTATTTGTTCTGTCGTTTCTGGAGGATTAAATTGAAATTGCAACCAACTTTCTATGGCTTGTTTTAGAAATAGTGATATTTGGGAGATTTATCATAATTTGGTTGTAATCCAGAGAGGTTAGAAAATGTATCTAGATCCTCTAAGAGGCTGTAATCCCTTGATATTATTGTTGGATCTGATTTTAATAGCTAACATTTCGATGGCCATAATAAATAGATATGCCGATAGTGGACAACCTTGTTTCACTCCTCTTGACAGTTTAAAACTTACTGAGAAATAGCCATTATTTACTGTTTTACACCTAGGGTTACTATACGTGATTTTAACCCATTTTATAAGACATTCTCTCCAAAATTGAAAAGCTCCAGGCATTTATATATGAACTCCAGTCGTACTTTATCAAATGCCTTTTCAAAGTCTGTTTTGACACTTCCATGTTAATGTACTAACAGGACCGTGCTTCCATCCCCATTACATTCCATTACATTGAATGGTGTATGAGAATCACCATTTGATATGAGCCATGTTATCCATTATGACAGATACTACTGGTCTGATGATCGACCTGCTTCAGGCAGAGTTTCTTTCTGATTCTGGTTCCTCTCCAGGTTTCTTCCTTACAGAGTTGTCCTTGTCACTATGCATCCACCGTGGTTCCATGACTGGTCAATGTGGAGCACTTTGTGACAACTTGTCTGTGTATAAATAACGTTTCATTGATTGAATTTGATGTTATGTGTTACCACAGACTCCATTGACGACTGTCCCAGTGATTGCCATGGCAACGGTGACTGTGTGGTGGGAACGTGTCACTGCTTCTTAGGATTCAGAGGCCCTGACTGTGGACGAGGTGAGTCTCTCTGTCGTTTAATATACTCTATCTGCTCTTTATCTCTCTCTCTCTCTCTCTCTCTCTCTCTCTCTCTCTCTCTCTCTCTCTCTCTCTCTCTCTCTCTCTCTCTCTCTCTCTCTCTCTCTCTCTCTCTCTCTCTCTCTCTCTCTCTCTCTCTCTCTCTCTCTCTCTCTCTCTCTCTCTCTGCCTCTCTCTCTCTCTCTCTCTCTCTCTCTCTCTCTCTCTGTCTCTCTCTCTCTCTCTGCTCTCTCTCTCTCTCTATCTCTCCCTCTCTCTCTCTCTCTGTCTCTCTCTCTCTCTCTGCCTCTCTCTCTCTCTCTCTCTCTCTCTCTCTCTCTCTCTCTCTCTCTCTCTCTCTCTCTCTCTCTCTCTCTCTCTCTCTCTCTCTCTCTCTCTCTCTCTCTCTCTCTCTCTCTCTCTCTCTCTCTCTCTCTCTCTCTCTCTCTCTCTACTCTCTCTCTCTCTCTCTCTCTCTCTCTCTCTATCTGCCTCACTCCCTCTCTCTCTCCCTCTCATTCTCTCTATCTGCTCTCTCTCTCTCTCTCTCTCTCTGTCTCTCTCTCTCTCTCTGCCTCTCTCTCTCTCTCTATCTCTCCCTCTCTCTCTCTCTCTCTCTCTCTCTCTCTCTCTCTCTCTCTCTCTCTCTCTCTCTCTCTCTCTCTCTCTCTCTCTCTCTCTCTCTCTCTAGTCTCTCTCTCTCTCTCTCTCTCTCTCTCTCTCTCTATCTGCCTCGCTCCCTCTCTCTCTCCCTCTCATTCTCTCTATCTGCCTCTCTCTCTCTCTCTCTCTCTCTCTCCCTCTCACTCTCTCTATCTGCCTCTCTCTCTCTCTCTCTCTCTCTCTCTCTCTCTCTCTCTCTCTCTCTCTCTCTCTCTCTCTCTCTCTCTCTCTCTCTCTCTCTCTCTCTCTCTCTCTATCTGCCTCGCTCCCTCTCTCTCTCCCTCTCATTCTCTCTATCTGCCTCTCTCTCTCTCTCTCTCTCCCTCTCACTCTCTCTATCTGTCTCTCTCTCTGAACTGTATTGAACAGACTAGGGTTGTCACAATACCGGTATGGTGATACTATAATACCTGATTTTCCATGTCAGAAATTAAAAACCAAAGCAGACTAAACTCTTTGATTCTTTGAAAAGCTGCTGTATGTAACAGTATTGTGTGATATAGCTTGGAAGAGAAACGTGTAATTCTGGGTGACAACATATGGTGACAAGCCTAGAACAGACTACTTGATGTTGTTGTGGTGTCAACCCATCAACATGTTCATGTTGAGCATCAGAAAATAAATGAAATGCCACTATTGATAGAAATAACTCACTTAGTACATAACATCTAATTACTGCAGTTAGTACATTACATCTAATTACTTCAGTTAGTACATAACATATCATTACTTCAGTTAGTACATAACATCTAATTACTGCAGTTAGTACATAACATCTAATTACTGCAGTTAGTACATAACATTTAATACTGCAGTTAGTACATAACATCTAATTACTTCAGTTAGTACATAACATCTAATTACTGCAGTTAGTACATAACATCTAATTACTGCAGTTAGTAGATAACATCTAATTACTGCAGTTAGTACATAACATCTAATTACTGCAGTTAGTACATAACATCTAATTACTGCAGTTAGTACATAACATCTAATTACTGCAGTTAGTACATAATATCTAATTACTGCAGTTAGTACATAACATCTAATTACTGCAGTTAGTACATAACATCTAATTACTGCAGTTAGTACATAACATATAATTACTGCAGTTAGTACATAACATCTAATTACTGCATGTAGTACATAACATCTAATTACTGCAGTTAGTAGATAACATCTAATTACTTCATTTAGGACATAACATATAATTACTGCAGTAAGTACATAACATCTAATTACTGCAGTTAGTACATAACATCTAATTACTTCAGTTAGTACATAACATCTAATTACTGCAGTTAGTACATAACATCTAATTACTGCAGTTAGTACATAACATCTAATTACTGCAGTTAGTACATAACATCTAATTACTGCAGTTAGTACATAACATCTAATTACTGCAGTTAGTACATAACATCTAATTACTGCAGTTAGTACATAACATCTAATTACTGCAGTTAGTACATAACATCTAATTACTGCAGTTAATACATAGCATCTTATTACTGCAGTTAGTACATAACATCTAATTACTGCAGTTAGTACATAACATCTAATTACTTCAGTTAATACATAACATCTAATTACTGCAGTTAGTACATAACATCTAATTACTTCAGTTAGTACATAACATCTAATTACTGCAGTTAGTACATAACATATATTACTGCAGTTAGTACATAACATCTAATTACTGCAGTTAGTAGATAACATCTAATTACTGCAGTTAGTACATAACATCTAATTACTGCAGTTAGTACATAACATCTAATTACTGCAGTTAGTACATAACATCTAATTACTGCAGTTAGTACATAACATCTAATTACTGCAGTTAGTACATAACATCTAATTACTGCAGTTAGTACATAACATCTAAATACTGCAGTTAGTACATAACATCTACTTAATGCAGTTAGTACATAACATCTAATTACTTCAGTTAGTACATAACATCTAATTACTGCAGTTAGTACATAACATATAATTACTGCAGTTAGTACATAACATCTAATTACTGCATGTAGTACATAACATCTAATTACTGTAGTTAGTACATAACATCTAATTACTTCAGTTAGTACATAACATCTAATTACTGCAGTTAGTACATAACATATAATTACTGCAGTTAGTACATAACATCTAATTACTGCATGTAGTACATAACATCTAATTAATTCAGTTAGTACATAACATCTAATTACTGCAGTTAGTACATAACATCTAATTACTGCAGTTAGTACATAACATCTAATTACTGCACTAAGTGCATAACATCTAATTACTGCAGTTAGTACATAACATCTAATTACTTCAGTTAGTACATAACATCTAATTACTGCAGTTAGTACATAACATCTAATTACTGCAGTTAGTACATAACATCTAATTACTGCAGTTAGTACATAACATCTAATTACTGCAGTTAGTACATAACATCTAATTACTGCAGTTAGTACATAACATCTAATTACTTCAGTTAGTACATAACATCTAATTACTGCAGTTAGTACATAACATCTATTACTGCAGTTAGTACATAACATCTAATTACTGCATGTAGTACATAACATCTAATTACTGCAGTTAGTAGATAACATCTAATTACTTCATTTAGGACATAACATCTAATTACTGCAGTAAGTACATAACATCTAATTACTGCAGTTAGTACATAACATCTAATTACTTCAGTTAGTACATAACATCTAATTACTGCAGTTAGTACATAACATCTAATTACTGCAGTTAGTACATAACATCTAATTACTGCAGTTAGTACATAATATCTAATTACTGCAGTTAGTACATAACATCTAATTACTGCAGTTAGTACATAACATCTAATTACTGCAGTTAGTACATAACATCTAATTACTTCAGTTAATACATAACATCTAATTACTGCAGTTAGTACTTAACATCTAATTACTGCAGTTAGTACATAACATCTAAATACTGCAGTTAGTACATAACATCTAATTACTTTAGTTAGTACATAACATCTAATTACTGCAGTTAGTACATAACATCTAATTACTTCAGTTAGTTCATAACATCTAATTACTGCAGTTAGTACATAACATCTAATTACTGCAGTTAGTACATAACATCTAATTACTGCAGTTAGTACATAACATCTAATTATTTCAGTTAGTTCATAACATCTAATTACTGCAGTTAGTACATAACATCTAAATACTGCAGTTAGTACATAACATATAATACTGCATGTAGTACATAACATCTAATTACTGCAGTTAGTACATAACATATAATACTGCATGTAGTACATAACATCTAATTACTGCAGTTAGTTCATAACATATAATTACTGCAGTTAGTACATAACATCTAATTACTGCAGTTAGTACATAACATCTAATTACTGCAGTTAGTACATAACATCTAATTACTGCAGTTGGTACATAATATCTAATTACTGCAGTTAGTTCATAACATATAATTACTGCAGTTAGTACATAACATCCAATTACTGCAGTTAGTACATAACATCCAATTACTGCAGTTAGTACATAACATATAATTTCTGCAGTTAGTACATAACATCTACTTACTGCAGTTAGTACATAACATCTAATTACTTCAGTTAGTACATAACATCTAATTACTGCAGTTAGTACATAACATATAATTACTGCAGTTAGTACATAACATCTAATTACTGCAGTTAGTACATAACATATAATTACTGCAGTTAGTACATAACATCTAATTACTGCAGTTAGTACATAACATCTAATTACTATAGTTAGTACATAACATCTAATTACTGCAGTTAGTACATAACATCTAATTACTGCAGTTAGTACATAACATCTAATTACTGCAGTTAGTACATAACATCTAATTACTGCAGTTAGTACATAACATCTAATTACTTCAGTTAGTTCATAACATCTAATTACTGCAGTTAGTACATAACATCTAATTAATTCAGTTAGTTCATAACATCTAATTACTGCAGTTAGTACATAACATCTAATTACTGCAGTTAGTACATAACATCTAATTACTGCAGTTAGTACATAACATCTAATTACTGCAGTTAGTACATAACATCTAAATACTGCAGTTAGTACATAACATCTACTTAATGCAGTTAGTACATAACATCTAATTACTTCAGTTAGTACATAACATCTAATTACTGCAGTTAGTACATAACATATAATTACTGCAGTTAGTACATAACATCTAATTACTGCATGTAGTACATAACATCTAATTACTGTAGTTAGTACATAACATCTAATTACTTCAGTTAGTACATAACATCTAATTACTGCAGTTAGTACATAACATATAATTACTGCAGTTAGTACATAACATCTAATTACTGCATGTAGTACATAACATCTAAGTACTTCAGTTAGTACATAACATCTAATTACTGCAGTTAGTACATAACATCTAATTACTGCAGTTAGTACATAAGATCTAATTACTGCACTAAGTGCATAACATCTAATTACTGCAGTTAGTACATAACAACTAATTACTTCAGTTAGTACATAACATCTAATTACTGCAGTTAGTACATAACATCTAATTACTGCAGTTAGTACATAACATCTAATTACTGCAGTTAGTACATAACATCTAATTACTGCAGTTAGTACATAACATCTAATTACTGCAGTTAGTACATAACATCTAATTACTTCAGTTAGTACATAACATCTAATTACTGCAGTTAGTACATAACATCTATTACTGCAGTTAGTACATAACATCTAATTACTGCAGTTAGTAGATAACATCTAATTACTGCAGTTAGTACATAACATCTAATTACTGCAGTTAGTACATAACATCTAATTACTGCAGTTAGTACATAACATCTAAATACTGCAGTTAGTACATAACATCTACTTAATGCAGTTAGTACATAGCATCTAATTACTTCAGTTAGTACATAACATCTAATTACTGCAGTTAGTACATAACATATAATTACTGCAGTTAGTACATAACATCTAATTACTGCATGTAGTACACAACATCTAATTACTGCAGTTAGTAGATAACATATAATTACTTCATTTAGGACATAACATCTAATTACTGCAGTAAGTACATAACATATAATTACTGCAGTTAGTACATAACATCTAATTACTTCAGTTAGTACATAACATCTAATTACTGCAGTTAGTACATAACATCTAATTACTGCAGTTAGTACATAACATCTAATTACTGCAGTTAGTACATAACATCTAATTACTGCAGTTAGTACATAACATCTAATTACTGCAGTTAGTACATAACATCTAATTACTGCAGTTAGTACATAACATCTAATTACTTCAGTTAATACATAACATCTAATTACTGCAGTTAGTACTTAACATCTAATTACTGCAGTTAGTACATAACATCTAAATACTGCAGTTAGTACATAACATCTAATTACTTTAGTTAGTACATAACATCTAATTACTGCAGTTAGTACATAACATCTAATTACTTCAGTTAGTTCATAACATCTAATTACTGCAGTTAGTACATAACATCTAATTACTGCAGTTAGTACATAACATCTAATTACTGCAGTTAGTACATAACATCTAATTATTTCAGTTAGTTCATAACATCTAATTACTGCAGTTAGTACATAACATCTAAATACTGCAGTTAGTACATAACATATAATACTGCATGTAGTACATAACATCTAATTACTGCAGTTAGTACATAACATATAATACTGCATGTAGTACATAACATCTAATTACTGCAGTTAGTTCATAACATATAATTACTGCAGTTAGTACATAACATCTAATTACTGCAGTTAGTACATAACATCTAATTACTGCAGTTAGTACATAACATCTAATTACTGCAGTTGGTACATAATATCTAATTACTGCAGTTAGTTCATAACATATAATTACTGCAGTTAGTACATAACATCCAATTACTGCAGTTAGTACATAACATCCAATTACTGCAGTTAGTACATAACATATAATTTCTGCAGTTAGTACATAACATCTACTTACTGCAGTTAGTACATAACATCTAATTACTTCAGTTAGTACATAACATCTAATTACTGCAGTTAGTACATAACATATAATTACTGCAGTTAGTACATAACATCTAATTACTGCAGTTAGTACATAACATATAATTACTGCAGTTAGTACATAACATCTAATTACTGCAGTTAGTACATAACATCTAATTACTGCAGTTAGTACATAATATCTAATTACTGCAGTTAGTACATAACATCTAATTACTGCAGTTAGTACATAACATCTAATTACTGCAGTTAGTACATAACATATAATTACTGCAGTTAGTACATAACATCTAATTACTGCATGTAGTACATAACATCTAATTACTGCAGTTAGTAGATAACATCTAATTACTTCATTTAGGACATAACATATAATTACTGCAGTAAGTACATAACATCTAATTACTGCAGTTAGTACATAACATCTAATTACTTCAGTTAGTACATAACATCTAATTACTGCAGTTAGTACATAACATCTAATTACTGCAGTTAGTACATAACATCTAATTACTGCAGTTAGTACATAACATCTAATTACTGCAGTTAGTACATAACATCTAATTACTGCAGTTAGTACATAACATCTAATTACTGCAGTTAGTACATAACATCTAATTACTGCAGTTAGTACATAACATCTAATTACTGCAGTTAATACATAGCATCTTATTACTGCAGTTAGTACATAACATCTAATTACTGCAGTTAGTACATAACATCTAATTACTTCAGTTAATACATAACATCTAATTACTGCAGTTAGTAGATAACATCTAATTACTGCAGTTAGTACATAACATCTAATTACTGCAGTTAGTACATAACATCTAATTACTGCAGTTAGTACATAACATCTAATTACTGCAGTTAGTACATAACATCTAATTACTGCAGTTAGTACATAACATCTAATTACTGCAGTTAGTACATAACATCTAAATACTGCAGTTAGTACATAACATCTACTTAATGCAGTTAGTACATAACATCTAATTACTTCAGTTAGTACATAACATCTAATTACTGCAGTTAGTACATAACATATAATTACTGCAGTTAGTACATAACATCTAATTACTGCATGTAGTACATAACATCTAATTACTGTAGTTAGTACATAACATCTAATTACTTCAGTTAGTACATAACATCTAATTACTGCAGTTAGTACATAACATATAATTACTGCAGTTAGTACATAACATCTAATTACTGCATGTAGTACATAACATCTAATTAATTCAGTTAGTACATAACATCTAATTACTGCAGTTAGTACATAACATCTAATTACTGCAGTTAGTACATAACATCTAATTACTGCACTAAGTGCATAACATCTAATTACTGCAGTTAGTACATAACATCTAATTACTTCAGTTAGTACATAACATCTAATTACTGCAGTTAGTACATAACATCTAATTACTGCAGTTAGTACATAACATCTAATTACTGCGGTTAGTACATAACATCTAATTACTGCAGTTAGTACATAACATCTAATTACTGCAGTTAGTACATAACATCTAATTACTTCAGTTAGTACATAACATCTAATTACTGCAGTTAGTACATAACATCTATTACTGCAGTTAGTACATAACATCTAATTACTGCATGTAGTACATAACATCTAATTACTGCAGTTAGTAGATAACATCTAATTACTTCATTTAGGACATAACATCTAATTACTGCAGTAAGTACATAACATCTAATTACTGCAGTTAGTACATAACATCTAATTACTTCAGTTAGTACATAACATCTAATTACTGCAGTTAGTACATAACATCTAATTACTGCAGTTAGTACATAACATCTAATTACTGCAGTTAGTACATAACATCTAATTACTGCAGTTAGTACATAACATCTAATTACTGCAGTTAGTACATAACATCTAATTACTGCAGTTAGTACATAACATCTAATTACTTCAGTTAATACATAACATCTAATTACTGCAGTTAGTACTTAACATCTAATTACTGCAGTTAGTACATAACATCTAAATACTGCAGTTAGTACATAACATCTAATTACTTTAGTTAGTACATAACATCTAATTACTGCAGTTAGTACATAACATCTAATTACTTCAGTTAGTTCATAACATCTAATTACTGCAGTTAGTACATAACATCTAATTACTGCAGTTAGTACATAACATCTAATTACTGCAGTTAGTACATAACATCTAATTATTTCAGTTAGTTCATAACATCTAATTACTGCAGTTAGTACATAACATCTAAATACTGCAGTTAGTACATAACATATAATACTGCATGTAGTACATAACATCTAATTACTGCAGTTAGTACATAACATATAATACTGCATGTAGTACATAACATCTAATTACTGCAGTTAGTTCATAACATATAATTACTGCAGTTAGTACATAACATCTAATTACTGCAGTTAGTACATAACATCTAATTACTGCAGTTAGTACATAACATCTAATTACTGCAGTTGGTACATAATATCTAATTACTGCAGTTAGTTCATAACATATAATTACTGCAGTTAGTACATAACATCCAATTACTGCAGTTAGTACATAACATCCAATTACTGCAGTTAGTACATAACATATAATTTCTGCAGTTAGTACATAACATCTACTTACTGCAGTTAGTACATAACATCTAATTACTTCAGTTAGTACATAACATCTAATTACTGCAGTTAGTACATAACATATAATTACTGCAGTTAGTACATAACATCTAATTACTGCAGTTAGTACATAACATATAATTACTGCAGTTAGTACATAACATCTAATTACTGCAGTTAGTACATAACATCTAATTACTATAGTTAGTACATAACATCTAATTACTGCAGTTAGTACATAACATCTAATTACTGCAGTTAGTACATAACATCTAATTACTGCAGTTAGTACATAACATCTAATTACTGCAGTTAGTACATAACATCTAATTACTTCAGTTAGTTCATAACATCTAATTACTGCAGTTAGTACATAACATCTAATTAATTCAGTTAGTTCATAACATCTAATTACTGCAGTTAGTACATAACATCTAATTACTGCAGTTAGTACATAACATCTAATTACTGCAGTTAGTACATAACATCTAATTACTGCAGTTAGTACATAACATCTAAATACTGCAGTTAGTACATAACATCTACTTAATGCAGTTAGTACATAACATCTAATTACTTCAGTTAGTACATAACATCTAATTACTGCAGTTAGTACATAACATATAATTACTGCAGTTAGTACATAACATCTAATTACTGCATGTAGTACATAACATCTAATTACTGTAGTTAGTACATAACATCTAATTACTTCAGTTAGTACATAACATCTAATTACTGCAGTTAGTACATAACATATAATTACTGCAGTTAGTACATAACATCTAATTACTGCATGTAGTACATAACATCTAAGTACTTCAGTTAGTACATAACATCTAATTACTGCAGTTAGTACATAACATCTAATTACTGCAGTTAGTACATAAGATCTAATTACTGCACTAAGTGCATAACATCTAATTACTGCAGTTAGTACATAACAACTAATTACTTCAGTTAGTACATAACATCTAATTACTGCAGTTAGTACATAACATCTAATTACTGCAGTTAGTACATAACATCTAATTACTGCAGTTAGTACATAACATCTAATTACTGCAGTTAGTACATAACATCTAATTACTGCAGTTAGTACATAACATCTAATTACTTCAGTTAGTACATAACATCTAATTACTGCAGTTAGTACACAACATCTATTACTGCAGTTAGTACATAACATCTAATTACTGCGGTTAGTAGATAACATCTAATTACTGCAGTTAGTACATAACATCTAATTACTGCAGTTAGTACATAACATCTAATTACTGCAGTTAGTACATAACATCTAAATACTGCAGTTAGTACATAACATCTACTTAATGCAGTTAGTACATAGCATCTAATTACTTCAGTTAGTACATAACATCTAATTACTGCAGTTAGTACATAACATATAATTACTGCAGTTAGTACATAACATCTAATTACTGCATGTAGTACATAACATCTAATTACTGCAGTTAGTAGATAACATATAATTACTTCATTTAGGACATAACATCTAATTACTGCAGTAAGTACATAACATATAATTACTGCAGTTAGTACATAACATCTAATTACTTCAGTTAGTACATAACATCTAATTACTGCAGTTAGTACATAACATCTAATTACTGCAGTTAGTACATAACATCTAATTACTGCAGTTAGTACATAACATCTAATTACTGCAGTTAGTACATAACATCTAATTACTGCAGTTAGTACATAACATCTAATTACTGCAGTTAGTACATAACATCTAATTACTTCAGTTAATACATAACATCTAATTACTGCAGTTAGTACTTAACATCTAATTACTGCAGTTAGTACATAACATCTAAATACTGCAGTTAGTACATAACATCTAATTACTTTAGTTAGTACATAACATCTAATTACTGCAGTTAGTACATAACATCTAATTACTTCAGTTAGTTCATAACATCTAATTACTGCAGTTAGTACATAACATCTAATTACTGCAGTTAGTACATAACATCTAATTACTGCAGTTAGTACATAACATCTAATTATTTCAGTTAGTTCATAACATCTAATTACTGCAGTTAGTACATAACATCTAAATACTGCAGTTAGTACATAACATATAATACTGCATGTAGTACATAACATCTAATTACTGCAGTTAGTACATAACATATAATACTGCATGTAGTACATAACATCTAATTACTGCAGTTAGTTCATAACATATAATTACTGCAGTTAGTACATAACATCTAATTACTGCAGTTAGTACATAACATCTAATTACTGCAGTTAGTACATAACATCTAATTACTGCAGTTGGTACATAATATCTAATTACTGCAGTTAGTTCATAACATATAATTACTGCAGTTAGTACATAACATCCAATTACTGCAGTTAGTACATAACATCCAATTACTGCAGTTAGTACATAACATATAATTTCTGCAGTTAGTACATAACATCTACTTACTGCAGTTAGTACATAACATCTAATTACTTCAGTTAGTACATAACATCTAATTACTGCAGTTAGTACATAACATATAATTACTGCAGTTAGTACATAACATCTAATTACTGCAGTTAGTACATAACATATAATTACTGCAGTTAGTACATAACATCTAATTACTGCAGTTAGTACATAACATCTAATTACTATAGTTAGTACATAACATCTAATTACTGCAGTTAGTACATAACATCTAATTACTGCAGTTAGTACATAACATCTAATTACTGCAGTTAGTACATAACATCTAATTACTGCAGTTAGTACATAACATCTAATTACTTCAGTTAGTTCATAACATCTAATTACTGCAGTTAGTAGATAACATCTAATTACTTCAGTTAGTTCATAACATCTAAATACTGCAGTTAGTACATAACATATAATACTGCATGTAGTACATAACATCTAATTACTGCAGTTAGTACATAACATATAATACTGCATGTAGTACATAACATCTAATTACTGCAGTTAGTTCATAACATATAATTACTGCAGTTAGTACATAACATCTAATTACAGCAGTTAGTACATAACATCTAATTACTGCAGTTAGTACATAACATCTAATTACTGCAGTTAGTACATAATATCTAATTACTGCAGTTAGTTCATAACATATAATTACTGCAGTTAGTACATAACATCAAATTACTGCAGTTAGTACATAACATATAATTACTGCAGTTAGTACATAACATATAATTACTGCAGTTAGTACATAACATCTACTTACTGCAGTTAGTACATAACATCTAATTACTTCAGTTAGTACATAACATCTAATTACTGCAGTTAGTACATAACATATAATTACTGCAGTTAGTACATAACAGCTAATTACTGCAGTTAGTACATAACATATAATTACTGCAGTTAGTACATAACATCTAATTACTGCAGTTAGTACATAACATCTAATTACTATAGTTAGTACATAACATCTAATTACTGCAGTTAGTACATAACATCTAATTACTGCAGTTAGTACATAACATCTAATTACTTCAGTTAGTACATAACATCTAATTACTGCAGTTAGTACATAACATCTAATTAGTGCAGTTAGTACATAACATCTAATTACTGCAGTTAGTACATAATATCTAATTACTTCAGTTAGTACATAACATCTAATTACTGCAGTTAGTACATAACATCTAATTACTTCAGTTAGTACATAACATCTAATTACTGCAGTTAGTACATAACATCGAATTAGTGCAGTTAGTACATAACATCTAATTACTGCAGTTAGTACATAACATCTAATTACTTCAGTTAGTACATAACATCTAATTACTTCAGTTAGTACATAACATAAAATTACTGCAGTTAGTACATAACATCTAATTACTTCAGTTAGTACATAACATCTAATTACTGTAGTTAGTACATAACATCTACTTAATGCAGTTAGTACATAACATCTAATTACTGCAGTTAGTACATAACATCTAATTACTGCAGTTAGTACATAACATATAATTAGTGCAGTTAGTTCATAACATAAAATAATGCATGTAGTACATAACATCTAATTACTTCAGTTAGTACATAACATCTAATTACTTCAGTTAGTACATAACATCTAATTACTTCAGTTAGTACATAACATCTAATTACTGCAGTTAGTACATAACATCTAATTACTGCAGTTAGTACATAACATCTAATTACTGCAGTTAGTACATAACATCTAATTACTGCAGTTAGTACATAACATCTAATTACTTCAGTTAGTACATAACATCTAATTACTTCAGTTAGTACATAATATCTAATACTGCAGTTAGTACATAGCATCTAATACTGCAGTTAGTACATAATATCTAATACTGCAGTTAGTACATAACATCTAATTACTGCAGTTAGTACATAACATCTAATTACTGCAGTTAGTACATAACATCTAATTACTGCAGTTAGTACATAACATCTAATTACTGCAGTTAGTACATAACATCTAATTACTTCAGTTAGTACATAACATCTAATTACTTCAGTTAGTACATAATATCTAATACTGCAGTTAGTACATAACATCTAAATACTGCAGTTAGTACATAACATCTAATTACTGCAGTTAGTACATAACATCTAATTACTGCAGTTAGTACATAACATCAAATTTCTGCAGTTAGTACATAATATCGGATTACTTCAGTTTGTACATAACATCTAATTACTTCAGTTAGTACATAACATATCATTACTGTAGTTAGTACATAACATCTAATTACTGCAGTTAGTACATAACATCTAATTACTGCAGTTAGTACATAATATCTAATTACTGCAGTTAGTACATAACATCTAATTACTGCAGTTAGTACATAATATCAAATTACTTCAGTTAGTACATAACATCTAATTACTTCAGTTAGTACATAACATATCATTACTGCAGTTAGTACATAACATCTAATTACTGCAGTTAGTAGATAACATCTAATTACTGCAGTTAGTACATAACATCTAATTACTGCAGTTAGTACATAACATCTAATTACTGCAGTTAGTACATAACATCTAAATACTGCAGTTAGTACATAACATCTACTTAATGCAGTTAGTACATAACATCTAATTACTTCAGTTAGTACATAACATCTAATTACTGCAGTTAGTACATAACATCTAATTACTTCAGTTAGTTCATAACATCTAATTACTGCAGTTAGTACATAACATCTAATTACTGCAGTTAGTACATAACATCTAATTACTGCAGTTAGTACATAACATCTAATTACTTCAGTTAGTTCATAACATCTAATTACTGCAGTTAGTACATAACATCTAAATACTGCAGTTAGTACATAACATATAATACTGCATGTAGTACATAACATCTAATTACTGCAGTTAGTACATAACATATAATACTGCATGTAGTACATAACATCTAATTACTGCAGTTAGTTCATAACATATAATTACTGCAGTTAGTACATAACATCTAATTACTGCAGTTAGTACATAACATCTAATTACTGCAGTTAGTACATAACATCTAATTACTACAGTTGGTACATAATATCTAATTACTGCAGTTAGTTCATAACATATAATTACTGCAGTTAGTACATAACATCCAATTACTGCAGTTAGTACATAACATCTAATTACTGCAGTTAGTACATAACATATAATTTCTGCAGTTAGTACATAACATCTACTTACTGCAGTTAGTACATAACATCTAATTACTTCAGTTAGTACATAACATCTAATTACTGCAGTTAGTACATAACATCTAATTACTGCAGTTAGTACATAACATCTAATTACTGCAGTTAGTACATAACATATAATTACTGCAGTTAGTACATAACATCTAATTACTGCAGTTAGTACATAACATCTAATTACTATAGTTAGTACATAACATCTAATTACTGCAGTTAGTACATAACATCTAATTACTGCAGTTAGTACATAACATCTAATTACTGCAGTTAGTACATAACATCTAATTACTTCAGTTAGTTCATAACATCTAATTACTGCAGTTAGTACATAACATCTAATTACTTCAGTTAGTTCATAACATCTAAATACTGCAGTTAGTACATAACATATAATACTGCATGTAGTACATAACATCTAATTACTGCAGTTAGTACATAACATATAATACTGCATGTAGTACATAACATCTAATTACTGCAGTTAGTTCATAACATATAATTACTGCAGTTAGTACATAACATCTAATTACTGCAGTTAGTACATAACATCTAATTACTGCAGTTAGTACATAACATCTAATTACTGCAGTTAGTACATAATATCTAATTACTGCAGTTAGTTCATAACATATAATTACTGCAGTTAGTACATAACATCAAATTACTGCAGTTAGTACATAACATATAATTACTGCAGTTAGTACATAACATATAATTACTGCAGTTAGTACATAACATCTACTTACTGCAGTTAGTACATAACATCTAATTACTTCAGTTAGTACATAACATCTAATTACTGCAGTTAGTACATAACATATAATTACTGCAGTTAGTACATAACATCTAATTACTGCAGTTAGTACATAACATATAATTACTGCAGTTAGTACATAACATATAATTACTGCAGTTAGTACATAACATCTAATTACTATAGTTAGTACATAACATCTAATTACTGCAGTTAGTACATAACATCTAATTACTGCAGTTAGTACATAACATCTAATTACTGCAGTTAGTAGATAACATCTAATTACTGCAGTTAGTACATAACATCTACTTACTGCAGTTAGTACATAACATAAAATTACTGCAGTTAGTACATAACATCTAATTAATTCAGTTAGTTCATAACATCTAATTACTGCAGTTAGTACATAACATCTAATTACTGCAGTTAGTACATAACATCTAATTACTGCAGTTAGTACATAACATCTAATTACTGCAGTTAGTACATAACATCTAAATACTGCAGTTAGTACATAACATCTAATTACTGCAGTTAGTCATAACATCTAATTACTGCAGTTAGTACATAACATCGAATTACTTCAGTTAGTACATAACATCTAATTACTTCAGTTAGTACATAATATCTAATACTGCAGTTAGTACATAACATCTAATTACTGCAGTTAGTAGATAACATCTAATTACTGCAGTTAGTACATAACATCTACTTACTGCAGTTAGTACATAACATAAAATTACTGCAGTTAGTACATAACATCTAATTAATTCAGTTAGTTCATAACATCTAATTACTGCAGTTAGTACATAACATCTAATTACTGCAGTTAGTACATAACATCTAATTACTGCAGTTAGTACATAACATCTAATTACTGCATGTAGTACATAACATCTAATTACTGCAGTTAGTACATAACATCTAAATACTGCAGTTAGTACATAACATCTACTTAATGCAGTTAGTACATAACATCTAATTACTTCAGTTAGTACATAACATCTAATTACTGCAGTTAGTACATAACATATAATTACTGCAGTTAGTACATAACATCTAATTACTGCATGTAGTACATAACATCTAATTACTGTAGTTAGTACATAACATCTAATTACTTCAGTTAGTACATAACATCTAATTACTGCAGTTAGTACATAACATATAATTACTGCAGTTAGTACATAACATCTAATTACTGCATGTAGTACATAACATCTAAGTACTTCAGTTAGTACATAACATCTAATTACTGCAGTTAGTACATAACATCTAATTACTGCAGTTAGTACATAAGATCTAATTACTGCACTAAGTGCATAACATCTAATTACTGCAGTTAGTACATAACAACTAATTACTTCAGTTAGTACATAACATCTAATTACTGCAGTTAGTACATAACATCTAATTACTGCAGTTAGTACATAACATCTAATTACTGCAGTTAGTACATAACATCTAATTACTGCAGTTAGTACATAACATCTAATTACTGCAGTTAGTACATAACATCTAATTACTTCAGTTAGTACATAACATCTAATTACTGCAGTTAGTACATAACATCTATTACTGCAGTTAGTACATAACATCTAATTACTGCAGTTAGTAGATAACATCTAATTACTGCAGTTAGTACATAACATCTAATTACTGCAGTTAGTACATAACATCTAATTACTGCAGTTAGTACATAACATCTAAATACTGCAGTTAGTACATAACATCTACTTAATGCAGTTAGTACATAACATCTAATTACTGCAGTTAGTACATAACATCTAATTACTGCAGTTAGTACATAACATCTAATTACTGCAGTTAGTACATAACATCTAATTACTGCAGTTAGTCATAACATCTAATTACTGCAGTTAGTACATAACATCGAATTACTTCAGTTAGTACATAACATCTAATTACTTCAGTTAGTACATAATATCTAATACTGCAGTTAGTACATAACATCTAAATACTGCAGTTAGTACATAACATCTAATTACTGCAGTTAGTACATAACATCTAATTACTGCAGTTAGTACATAACATCAAATTTCTGCAGTTAGTACATAATATCGAATTACTTCAGTTTGTACATAACATCTAATTACTTCAGTTAGTACATAACATATCATTACTGTAGTTAGTACATAACATCTAATTACTGCAGTTAGTACATAACATCTAATTACTGCAGTTAGTACATAACATCTATTTACTGCAGTTAGTACATAACATCTAATTACTGCAGTTAGTACATAACATCTAAATACTGCAGTTAGTACATAACATCTATTTACTGCAGTTAGTACATAACATCTATTACTGCAGTTAGTACATAACATCTAATTACTGCAGTTAGTAGATAACATCTAATTACTGCAGTTAGTACATAACATCTAATTACTGCAGTTAGTACATAACATCTAAATACTGCAGTTAGTACATAACATCTACTTAATGCAGTTAGTACATAACATCTAATTACTTCAGTTAGTACATAACATCTAATTACTGCAGTTAGTACATAACATCTAATTACTTCAGTTAGTTCATAACATCTAATTACTGCAGTTAGTACATAACATCTAATTACTGCAGTTAGTACATAACATCTAATTACTGCAGTTAGTACATAACATCTAATTACTGCAGTTAGTACATAACATCTAATTACTGCATGTAGTACATAACATCTAATTACTGCAGTTAGTAGATAACATCTAATTACTTCATTTAGGACATAACATCTAATTACTGCAGTAAGTACATAACATCTAATTACTGCAGTTAGTACATAACATCTAATTACTTCAGTTAGTACATAACATCTAATTACTGCAGTTAGTACATAACATCTAATTACTGCAGTTAGTACATAACATCTAATTACTGCAGTTAGTACATAACATCTAATTACTGCAGTTAGTACATAACATCTAATTACTGCAGTTAGTACATACCATCTAATTACTGCAGTTAGTACATAACATCTAATTACTTCAGTTAATACATAACATCTAATTACTGCAGTTAGTACATAACATCTAATTACTGCAGTTAGTACATAACATCTAAATACTGCAGTTAGTACATAACATCTAATTACTTCAGTTAGTACATAACATCTAATTACTGCAGTTAGTACATAACATCTAATTACTTCAGTTAGTTCATAACATCTAATTACTGCAGTTAGTACATAACATCTAATTACTGCAGTTAGTACATAACATCTAATTACTGCAGTTAGTACATAACATCTAATTACTTCAGTTAGTACATAACATCTAAATACTTCAGTTAGTACATAACATCTAATTACTGCAGTTAGTACATAACATCTTATTACTGCAGTTAGTACATAACATCTAATTACTTCAGTTAGTACATAACATCTAATTACTTCAGTTAGTACATAATATCTAATACTGCAGTTAGTACATAGCATCTAATACTGCAGTTAGTACATAATATCTAATACTGCAGTTAGTACATAACATCTAATTACTGCAGTTAGTACATAACATCTAATTACTGCAGTTAGTACATAACATCTAATTACTGCAGTTAGTACATAACATCTAATTACTGCAGTTAGTACATAACATCTAATTACTTCAGTTAGTACATAACATCTAATTACTTCAGTTAGTACATAATATCTAATACTGCAGTTAGTACATAACATCTAAATACTGCAGTTAGTACATAACATCTAATTACTGCAGTTAGTACATAACATCTAATTACTGCAGTTAGTACATAACATCTAATTTCTGCAGTTAGTACATAATATCGAATTACTTCAGTTTGTACATAACATCTAATTACTTCAGTTAGTACATAACATATCATTACTGTAGTTAGTACATAACATCTAATTACTGCAGTTAGTACATAGCATCTAATTACTGCAGTTAGTACATAATATCTAATACTGCAGTTAGTACATAACATCTAATTACTGCAGTTAGTACATAACATCTAATTACTGCAGTTAGTACATAACATCTAATTACTGCAGTTAGTACATAACATCTAATTACTTCAGTTAGTACATAACATCTAATTACTTCAGTTAGTACATAACATCTAATTACTTCAGTTAGTACATAATATCTAATACTGCAGTTAGTACATAACATCTAAATACTGCAGTTAGTACATAACATCTAATTACTGCAGTTAGTACATAACATCTAATTACTGCAGTTAGTACATAACATCTAATTTCTGCAGTTAGTACATAATATCGAATTACTTCAGTTTGTACATAACATCTAATTACTTCAGTTAGTACATAACATATCATTACTGTAGTTAGTACATAACATCTAATTACTGCAGTTAGTACATAACATCTAATTACTGCAGTTAGTACATAATATCTAATTACTGCAGTTAGTACATAACATCTAATTACTGCAGTTAGTACATAATATCAAATTACTTCAGTTAGTACATAACATCTAATTACTGCAGTTAGTACATAACATATCATTACTGCAGTTAGTACATAACATCTAATTACTGCAGTTAGTACATAACATCTAATTACTGCAGTTAGTACATAACATCTAATTACTGCAGTTAGTACATAACATCTAAATACTTCAGTTAGTACATAACATCTAATACTGCAGTTAGTACATAACATCTAATTACTTCAGTTAGTACATAACATCTAATTACTGCAGTTAGTACATAACATCTAATTACTGCAGTTAGTACATAACATCTAATTTCTGCAGTTAGTACATAATATCGAATTACTTCAGTTTGTACATAACATCTAATTACTTCAGTTAGTACATAACATCTAATTACTGCAGTTAGTACATAATATCAAATTACTTCAGTTAGTACATAACATCTAATTACTGCAGTTAGTACATAACATATCATTACTGCAGTTAGTACATAACATCTAATTACTGCAGTTAGTACATAACATCTAATTACTGCAGTTAGTACATAACATCTAATTACTGCAGTTAGTACATAACATCTAAATACTTCAGTTAGTACATAACATCTAATACTGCAGTTAGTACATAACATCTAATTACTTCAGTTAGTACATAACATCTAATTACTGCAGTTAGTACATAACATCTAATTACTGCAGTTAGTACATAACATCTAATTTCTGCAGTTAGTACATAATATCGAATTACTTCAGTTTGTACATAACATCTAATTACTTCAGTTAGTACATAACATATCATTACTGTAGTTAGTACATAACATCTAATTACTGCAGTTAGTACATAACATCTAATTACTGCAGTTAGTACATAATATCTAATTACTGCAGTTAGTACATAACATCTAATTACTGCAGTTAGTACATAATATCAAATTACTTCAGTTAGTACATAACATCTAATTACTGCAGTTAGTACATAACATATCATTAATGCAGTTAGTACATAACATCTAATTACTGCAGTTAGTACATAACATCTAATTACTGCAGTTAGTACATAACATCTAATTACTGCAGTTAGTACATAACATCTAAATACTTCAGTTAGTACATAACATCTAATACTGCAGTTAGTACATAACATCTAATTACTTCAGTTAGTACATAACATCTAATACTGCAGTTAGTACATAACATCTAATTACTGCAGTTAGTACATAACATCTAATTACTGCAGTTAGTACATAACATCTAATTACTGCAGTTAGTACATAACATCTAATTACTGCAGTTAGTACATAACATATAATACTGCATGTAGTACATAACATCTAATCGTGTTAGAGGTTTTGGAGCTGGCATCACTCTCCTTTTAGTGTTGACATAACATTGGTTAAGAAACCAAACTGTTCTGCATTTTCTTTGCTGGAGGCTCCAGCACACACAAGCAGCACCCCACACACAAACTTTTCCCACACATCATTCTTTGACGCTATGGTTGATGGATTCCATTGAAACTGTTGTTCTCTCTGTCTGTCTTTCTGTCTGTGTGTCCAAGCGTCCTGTCCGGTGCTGTGCAGCGGGAACGGTCAATACCTCAAAGGGCGCTGCGTGTGTCACAGCGGCTGGAAGGGCGGGGAGTGTGATGTACCGACCAACCAGTGCATTGACGTCACCTGCTCTGGCCACGGGACCTGCATCGTGGGGACATGCATCTGTAACCCTGGATACAAGGGAGACAACTGTGAAGAAGGTGAATTAAATGAATGAATTAATGGATGGAGAGAACTGTGAAGAAGGTAAAGTTTATCAGAGTTTGACCAGAATCACACAGATTGAATGTATATTTTAACCGTGTGTAAGTCACTATAGACCCCTGCTTGTCCCTGAAAGAAAATGGTGGGCTCTGTTACGTCTTCCAACAGAGAGCACTGTAACGAAGGTGAAGTTTGATTCAAAATAGAAAAGTCTAACGTTTTCCAAGTCTGGCGTGTTCGTAGATGTGTAGATCAGTCTGTGGGTGCTGCTGTAGTCCACTAATAGAGTAATCAAGACGGCCAACACAGATGCAGTTATTTCTTTACATCTATTAGCTATATCAATAGTCTTAAAATTGCGTGTTTCTGGAGTTATCCCTGTGTACAGGGTAAAGTTATCCCTATGTAGAAGGTAACGTTATCCCTGTGTAGAGGGTAAAGTTATCACTGTGTAGAGGGTAAAGTTATCCCTGTGTAGAGGGTAAAGTTATCCCTGTGTAGAAGGTAAAGTTATCCCTATGTTGAAGGTAAAGTTATCCCTGTGTAGAAGGTAAAGTTATCCCTGTGTAGAGGGTAAAGTTATCCCTGTGTAGAGGGTAAAGTTATCCCTGTGTAGAAGGTAAAGTTATCCCTATGTTGAAGGTAAAGTTATCCCTGTGTAGAAGGTAAAGTTATCCCTGTGTAGAGGGTGAAGATCAGCATTTCACTGTATATCCCTGACTACAGATATCTCTCTCTCTCTCTCTCTCTCTCTCTCTCTCTCTCTCTCTCTCTCTCTCTCTCTCTCTCTCTCTCTCTCTCTCTCTCTCTCTCTCTCTCTCTCTCTCTCTCTCTCTCTCTCTCTCTCTCTCAATTCAATTGAAGGACTTTATTGGCATGGGAAACGTGTGTTAACGTTGCCAAAGCAAGTGAAGTAGATAGTAAACAAAAGTGAAATAAACAATACATATTAACAGTAAACATTACACTCAGAAGTTCCAAAAGAATAAAGACATTTCAAATGTCATATTATGTATATATACAGTGTTGTAGCGATGAGCAAATAGTTAAAGTACAAAAGGTAAAATAAATCAACATAAATATGGGTTGTATTTACAATGGTGTTTGTTCTTCACTGGTTGCCCTTTTCTTGTGGCAACAGGTCACAAATCTTGCAGCTGTGATGGCAAACTGTGGTATTTCACCCAATTGATAAGGGAGTTTATCAAAATTGGGTTTGTTTTCGAATTCTTTGTTGGTCTGTGTAATCTGAGGGAAATATGTGTCTCTAATATGGTCATACATTTGGTATGAGTTTAGGAAGTGCAGCTCAGTTTCCACCTCATTTTGTGGGCAGTGTGCACATAGCCTGTCTTCTCTTGAGAGCCAGGTCTGCCTACGGCGGCCTTTCTCAATAGCAAGGCTATGCTCACTGAGTCTGTACATAGTCAAAGCTTTCCTTAAGTTTGGGTCAGTCACAGTGGTCAGGTATTCTGCCACTGTGTACTCTCTGTTTAGGGCCAAATAGCATTCTAGTTTGCTTATTTTTCTGTTAATTCTTTCCAATGTGTCAAGTAATTCTCTTTTTGTTTTCTCATGATTTGGTTGGGTCTAATTGTGTTGCTGTCCTGTGGCTCTATGGGGTCTGTTTGTGTTTGTGAACAGATCCCCAGGACCAGCTTACTTAGGGGACTCTTGTCCAGGTTCATCTCTCTGTAGGTGATGGCTTTGTTATGGAAGGTTTGGGAATCGCTTCCTTTTAGGTGGTTGTAGAATTTAATGGTTGTAGAATTTAACAGCTCTTTTCTGGATTTTGATAATTAGCGGGTATCGGCCTAATTCTGCTCTGCATGCATTATTTGGTGTTTTACGTTGTACACGGAGGATGTTTTTGCAGAATTCTGCATGCAGAGTCTCAATTTGGTGTTTGTCCCATTTTGTGAATTCTTGGTTGGTGAGCGGACCCCAGACCTCACAACCATAAAGGGCAATGGGTTCTATAACTGATTCAAGTATTTTTAGCCAGATCCTAATTGGTTTGTTGAATTTTATATTCCTTTTGATGGCATAGAAGGCCCTTCTTGCCTTGTCTCTCAGATCGTTCACAGCTTTGTGGAAGTTACCTGTGGCGCTGATGTTTAGGCCGAGGTACGTATAGTCTTTTGCGTGCTCTAGGGCAACCGGTCATTTTTTTAGAACACCATTATATATGTCTTACTGAGATTCACTCTCTCTCTCTCTCTCTCTCTCTCTCTCTCTCTCTCTCTCTCTCTCTCTCTCTCTCTCAATTCAATTTCAATTCAATTTAAGGGCTTTATTGGCATGGGAAACGTGTGTTAACATTGCCAAAGCAAGGGAAGTAGATAGTAAACAAAAGTGAAATAAACAATAAATATTAACAGTAAACATTACACTCAGAAGTTTCAAAAGAATAAAGACATTGCAAATGTCATATTATGTATATATATATAGTCTCTCTCTCTCTCTCTCTCTCTCTCTCTCTCTCTCTCTCTCTCTCTCTCTCTCTCTCTCTCTCTCTCTCTCTCTCTCTCTCTCTCTCTCTCTCTCTCTCTCTCTCTCTCTCTCTCTCTCTCTCTCTCTCTCTTGCACTCTCTCTCTCTCTTAGCCACGCTAATATAATCTATCTAATATAATCTATCTAATCTAATATAATCTATCTAATCTAATATAATCTATCTAATCTAATATAATCTATCTAATATAATGTAATATAATATCATCTATCTAATCTAATATAATCTATCTAATCTAATATAATATATCTAATATAATATATCTAATATAATATAATATATCTAATATAATCTATCTAATCTAATATAATCTATCTAATCTAATATAATCTATCTAATATAATATAATATATATAATATAATCGAATATATCTAATATAATATAATATATTGAATCTAATATAATATTTCTATTAGCAAAACAATCCCCTTTGTTATCTGGAAATCCAATGAGCTGAAAGTGTGACTTTAATTAATAGCTGTTGCTATCTGCAGATGATGAGGAGGGATCTCTTTAATCCATTAAAAGCTGCTTCTATCTGCAGATGATGAGGAGGGATCGCTTTAATCCATTAAAAGCTGCTTCTGTCTGCAGATGATGAGGAGGGATCTCTTTAATCCATTAAAAGCTGCTTCTATCTGCAGATGATGAGGAGGGATCTCTTTAATCCATTAATAGCTGTTGCTATCTGCAGATGATGAGGAGGGATCTCTTTAATCCATTAAAAGCTGCTTCTGTCTGCAGATGATGAGGAGGGATCTCTTTAATCCATTAATAGCTGTTGCTATCTGCAGATGATGAAGAGGGATCTATTTAATCCATTAATAACTGTTGCTATCTGCAGATGATGAAGATGGATCTATTTAATCCATTAATAACTGTTGCTATCTGCAGATGATGAGGAGGGATCTATTTAATCCATTAATAGCTGTTGCTATCTGCAGATGATGAGGAGGGATCTCTTTAATCCATTAAAAGCTGCTTCTGTCTGCAGATGATGAGTAGGGATCTCTTTAATCCATTAAAAGTTGCTTCTATCTGCAGATGATGAAGAGGGATCTCTTTAATCCATTAAAAGCTGCTTCTATCTGCAGATGATGAGAGAGAGGGAGCAAGGGAAGAGAAAAGAGGAGAGGAGAGAAGAGCGAACAAAGGATGAGAATGAAGTAGCCATTGTGTTTGTCAGTCTGTTGAAGCCTCTCATTTCCAGATGAGTAATGGCCCCCGTGAGTTTGATAGATGGTGCTTCCCGACATCCCCTAACCCCTGTACACCCCTATTCTATCAGGGGTTGGGGACCGTTAGCTGTACGGTGCAGCAGAGACCCACAAGCACCTCTACCTTTCTTCTCCTTCGACCTTCAGCCAGGATGATTAATTACCAGGAGAGAGAGTGTTGTCAGTTAGACCTAAGCCTCTGATCTCCCTGCCTCTCTGAGCCTGGCGCCCCCAAACCATCTGCCTGGGCTGAGACCCAAATGACACCCTATTCCCTACATAGTGCACCTCTATAATATATAGTACAGTAGCCCGCATAGGGCTCTGGTCAAAAGTAATCCACTATATAGGGAATAAGGGTGTCATTTGGGACGCAGATCTGGAGAGGCCTGGGATCCTGTCTGTCGCATTCTAACGGACCTTTAGAGGCTTTTATATACTGTCCACAACGATAAATGGGAGATGAGATAACGTAACTCGGTCCCAGTGCCCCACTAGCCAGACACTACTCCTGCTCCTGAGTTCAGTATTTTGTTGTTGTTGTTTGTTTTTTTTACCCCCTTTTTCTCCCCAATTTCGATCCTCGCTGCAACTCCCCAACAGGCTCGGGAGGCGAAGGTCAAGTCATGCATCCGCCCGCTTAACCCGGAAGCCAGCCGCACCAATGTGTCGGAGGAAACACTGTTCAACTGACGACCGAGGTCAGCCTGCAGGCGCCCGGCCCGCCACAAGGAGTCGATAGAGTGCGACGAGCCAAGTAAAGCCCCCCCGGCCAAACCCTCCCCTAACCCGGACGGCGCTGGGCTAATTGTGTGCCGCCCTATGGGACTCCCAAACACGGCCGGTTGTGATACAGCCTGGGATCGAATCCAGGTCTGTAGTGACACCTCAAGCACTGAGCCACTCGGGAGGCCCCAAGACCATGTCTTATTCTGAGTCTTCTTTAGACCTATTCAGGCTAGTCCAGGCCATGTCTTATTCTGAGTCTTCTTTAGACCTATTCAGGCTAGTCCAGGCCATGTCTTATTCTGAGTCTTCTTTAGACCTATTCAGGCTAGTCCAGGCCATGTCTTATTCTGAGTCTTCTTTAGACCTATTCAGGCTAGTCCAGGCCGTCTTATTCTGAGTCTTCTTTAGACCCATTCAGGCTAGTCCAGGCCATGTCTTATTCTGAGTCTTCTTTAGACCCATTCAGGCTAGTCCAGGCCATGTCTTATTCTGAGTCTTCTTTAGACCCATTCAGGCTAGTCCAGGCCATGTCTTATTCTGAGTCTTCTTTAGACCTATTCAGGCTAGTCCAGGCCATGTCTTATTCTGAGTCTTCTTTAGACCCATTCATGTGATGTTGAGGTAAAGGGGCTCTGCTGTGGTGAGGCCGGGAGGTCCTCACTGACTAGACAGGTACTACTCCCGACTAGTGTCTGTTTAACATCTGGGTTTGCATCCAGGCCATGGCAGGTATTCAATATATATATGATCAGGACAGGTATTAATATATATGATCAGGACAGGTATTGTATATAATCAGGACAGGTATTAATATATATGATCAGGACAAGTATTGTATATAATCAGGACAGGTATTAATATATATGATCAGGACAGGTATTGTATATAATCAGGACAGGTATTCATATATATGATCAGGACAGGTATTGTATATAATCAGGACAGGTATTAATATATATGATCAGGACAAGTATTGTATATAATCAGGACAGGTATTAATATATATGATCAGGACAGGTATTGTATATAATCAGGACAGGTATTAATATATATGATCAGGACAGGTATTGTATATAATCAGGACAGGTATTCATATATATGATCAGGACAGGTATTGTATATAATCAGGACAGGTATTCATATATATGATCAGGACAGGTATTGTATATAATCAGGACAGGTATTAATATAAATGATCAGGACAGGTATTGTATATAATCAGGACAGGTATTCATATATATGATCAGGACAGGTATTGTATATAATCAGGACAGGTATTCATATATATGATCAGGACAGGTATTGTATATAATCAGGACAGGTATTCATATATATGATCAGGACAGGTATTGTATATAATCAGGACAGGTATTCATATAAATGATCAGGACAGGTATTGTATATAATCAGGACAGGTATTCATATATATGATCAGGACAGGTATTGTATATAATCAGGACAGGTATTAATATAAATGATCAGGACAGGTATTGTATATAATCAGGACAGGTATTCATATATATGATCAGGACAGGTATTGTATATAATCAGGACAGGTATTAATATATATGATCAGGACAGGTATTGTATATAATCAGGACAGGTATTCATATATATGATCAGGACAGGTATTGTATATAATCAGGACAGGTATTAATATATATGATCAGGACAGGTATTGTATATAATCAGGACAGGTATTCATATATATGATCAGGACAGGTATTGTATATAATCAGGACAGGTATTAATATAAATGATCAGGACAGGTATTGTATATAATCAGGACAGGTATTAATATATATGATCAGGACAGGTATTGTATATAATCAGGACAGGTATTCATATATATGATCAGGACAGGTATTGTATATAATCAGGACAGGTATTAATATATATGATCAGGACAGGTATTGTATATAATCAGGACAGGTATTAATATATATGATCAGGACAGGTATTGTATATAATCAGGACAGGTATTAATATATATGATCAGGACAGGTATTGTATATATACAATCTACTCACAATACCCCATAATGATAAAGCAAAAACAGATGTTTACAAAAAATAAAATAAATAAATTAAATAAAAAAGAAATACCTTATTTACATAAGTATTCAGACCCTTTGCTATGAGACTCGAAATTGAGCTCAGGTGCATCCTGTTTCCATTCATCATCCTTGAGATGTTTCTACAACTTGATTGGAGTCCACCTGTGGTAAATTCAATTGATTGGACATGATTTGGAAAGGCACACACCTGTCTATATAAGGTCCCACAGTTGACAGTGCATGTCAGAGCAAAAATAATAATAATAATTATAAGCCATTTAGCAGACGCTTTTATCCAAAGCGACTTACAGTCATGCGTGCATAATTTTTTTTTTTGTGTATCGGTGGTCCCGGTGATCGAACCCACTACCTTGGCGTTACAAGCGCCGTGCTCTACCAGCTGAGCTACAGAGGACCAAGCCATGACTTAAAGGAGTTGTCCGTAGAGCTCCGAGACAGGATTGTGTCGAGGCACAGATCTGCGGAAGGGTACCAAAAAAATGTCTGCAGCATTGAAGGTCCCCAAGAACACAGTGGCCTTTATCATTCTTAAATGGAAGAAGTTTGGAACCACCAAGAATCTTCCTAGAGCTGGCCACCCGGCCAAACTGAGCAATCGGGGGAGAAGGGCCTTGGTCAGGGAGGTGACCAAGAACCCGATGGTCACTCTGACAGAGCTCCAGAGTTCCTCTGTGGAGATGGGAGAACCTTCCAGAACGACAACAATCTCTGCAACACTCCACCAATCAGGCCTTTATGGTAGTCGCCAGACGGAAGCCACTCCTCAGTAAAAGGCACGTCAGCCCACTTGGAGTTTGCCAAATGGAACATAATGACTCTCAGACCATGAGAAACAAGATTATCTGGTCTGATGAAACCAAGATTGAACTCTTTGGCCTGAATGCCAAGCGTCACGTCTGGAGGAAATGGCAGGGACTGGGAGACTAGTCAGGATCGAGGCAAAGATGAACGGAGCAAAGTACAGAGAGATCCTTAATGAAAACCTGCTCCAGAGCGCTCAGGACCTCAGACTGGGGTGAAGGTTCACCTTCCAACAGGACAATGACCCTAAACACACAGCCAAGACAACACAGGAGTTGCTTCGGGACAAGTCTCTGAATGTCCTTGAGTGGCCCAGCCAGAGCCCGGACTTGAACCCGATCTAACATCTCTGGAGAGACCTGAAAATAGCTGTGCAGCAACGCTCACCATCCAACCTGACAGAGCTTGAGAGGATCTGCAGAGAAGAATGGGAGAAACTCCCCAAATACAGGTGTGCCAAGCTTGTAGCGTCATACCCAAGAAGACTCAAAGTACTGAACACAGGGTACTTGTGATATTTCAGTTTTTTATTTTTAAAAAAATATTTTGGGTTATTGTGTTTAGATTGATTAAATAATATATATATTTAATCCATTTTAGAATAAGGCTGTAACGTAACAAAATGTGGAAAAAGTCAAGGTGTCTGAATACTTTCCGAAGACAGGTGTTGTGTGATATATATATATATATATATATATATATATATATATATATATATATATATATATATATATATATATATATATATATATATATATATATATATATATATATATATATATATATATATATATAATCAGGACATGTATTGTACATATATAATCAGGACAGGTATTGTATATATATAATCAGGACAGGTATTGTGTATATATATAATCAGGACAGGTATTGTATATATATAATCAGGACAGGTATTGTGTATATATATAATCAGGACAGGTATTGTACATCTTCTCAACAATCTGTAAACTGGAATTAATAGTGTTCCCATCCTCATCAGTTCTGGCTGCTGTCGCACCCTCAGGCTTTCCCCACAGCGGGTGCGTCCCAAATAACACCCTACTGCCTTTATAATGCAATACTGTTGACCAGAGCCCTGTGGCCAACCCTCCAGCATGCTTTTACATTTAGGGAATTCCCCATCTCCTCCTCTCCCTTCTCTATTCCTCTCCTCCTCTCTTCTCCTCTATGTCCTCTCCTCTCGTCCCTCTATTCCTCTCCTCCTCTCTTCTCCTCCTCTATGTCCTCTCCTCTCCCTTCTCTATTCCTCTCCTCCTCTCTTCTCCTCCTCTATGTCCTCTCCTCTCCGTCCCTCTGTTCCCCATCTCCTCCTCTCCCTTCTCTATTCCTCTCCTCCTCTCTTCTCCTCCTCTATGTCCTCTCCTCTCCGTCCCTCTGTTCTCTACTCCTCCTCTCCTTATTCCTTCCTCTCCTCCTCTCCTTATTCCTTCCTCTCCTCCTCTCCTTATTCCTTCCTCTCCTCCTCTCCTTATTCCTTCCTCTCCTCCTCTCCTTATTCCTTCCTCTCCTCCTCTCCTTATTCCTTCCTCTCCTCCTCTCCTTATTCCTTCCTCTCCTCCTCTCCTTATTCCTTCCTCTCCTCCTCATCTGTTTTTTTTTAGTTTTGCTGTGAAGGAAGGTATACAATTTGCCTGTTTGTAGATCCCCTGTCTGTTCCTCCCAGGGCTCAGGGAGTGCTAGCAGAACTAGGCTTCTCTCTGTCTGCTCTGTAAGGGTGTAACACTCACTAAGCACTAATCCTGTTGAGGTTAGAGTGGTGTTGGTGGTGCTGAATCCCAGTCCCCACTGTGGATGGTTATTGTTCCCCCTGTAGCGTTCATCCTCCCTTGTCCCCTGGCTGTCTGATAGAGATGCCAGGATGAGCAGTGGGGGCTGGAGGCCCGGGGGACCCCGGAAACAGCAGTAGACTGGAGTGGGATCTGTGTGACTGACTGTGGCTGAGTGACTGTCTCTGTCTCTGTGTGACTCTATGCCTAACACCCCTGTCTCTGTCTCTGTCTCTGTCTCTGTCTCTGTCTCTGTCTCTGTCTCTGTCCCTGTCTCTGTCTCTGTATCTGTCTCTGTCTCTGTCTCTGCCTCTGTCTCTGTGTGACTCTATGCCTAACGTCCCTGTCTCTGTCTCTGTCTATGTCTCTGTCTCTGTCTCTGTCTCTGTCTCTGTCTCTGTGTGACTCTATGCCTAATGTCCCTGTCTCTGTCTCTGTCTCTGTCTCTGTCTCTGTCTCTGTCTCTGTCTCTGTCTCTGTGTGACTCTATGCCTAACACCCCTGTCTCTGTCTCTGTCTCTGTCTCTATCTCTGTCTCTGTCTCTGTGTGACTCTATGCCTAACGTCCCTGTCTCTGTCTCTGTCTCTGTCTCTGTGTGACTATATGCCTAATGTCTCTGTCTCTGTCTCTGTCTCTGTCTCTGTGTGACTCTATGCCTAATGTCTCTGTCTCTGTCTCTGTCTCTGTCTCTGTGTGACTATATGCCTAATGTCTCTGTCTCTGTCTCTGTCTCTGTCTCTGTCTCTGTGTGACTATATGCCTAATGTCTCTGTCTCTGTCTCTGTGTGACTATATGCCTAATGTCTCTGTCTCTGTCTCTGTCTCTGTCTCTGTCCCTGTCTCTGTCTCTGTCTCTGTCTCTGTGTGACTCTATGCCTAATGTCTCTGTCTCTGTGTGACTATATGCCTAATGTCTCTGTCTCTGTCTCTGTCTCTGTGTGACTATATGCCTAATGTCTCTGTCTCTGTCTCTGTCTCTGTCTCTGTCTCTGTCTCTGTCCCTGTCTCTGTCTCTGTCTCTGTGTGACTCTATGCCTAATGTCTCTGTCTCTGTGTGACTCTATGCCTAATGTCTCTGTCTCTGTGTGACTATATGCCTAATGTCTCTGTCTCTGTCTCTGTCTCTGTGTGACTATATGCCTAATGTCTCTGTCTCTGTCTCTGTCTCTGTCTCTGTCTCTGTCTCTGTCCCTGTCTCTGTCTCTGTCTCTGTGTGACTCTATGCCTAATGTCTCTGTCTCTGTGTGACTCTATGCCTAATGTCTCTGTCTCTGTGTGACTCTATGCCTAACGTCCCTGTCTCTGTCTCTGTCCCTGTCTCTGTGTGACTATATGCCTAACGTCTCTGTCTCTGTCTCTGTCTCTGTCTCTGTGTGACTATATGCCTAATGTCTCTGTCTCTGTCTCTGTCTCTGTCTCTGTCTCTGTCTCTGTCTCTGTGTGACTATATGCCTAATGTCTCTGTCTCTGTCTCTGTCTCTGTCTCTGTCTCTGTGTGACTCTATGCCTAACGTCCCTGTCTCTGTCTCTGTCTCTGTCTCTGTGTGACTATATGCCTAATGTCTCTGTCTCTGTCTCTGTCTCTGTCTCTGTCTCTGTCTATGTCTATGTCTCTGTCTCTGTGTGACTATATGCCTAATGTCTCTGTCTCTGTCTCTGTCTCTGTCTCTGTGTGACTCTATGCCTAACGTCTCTGTCTCTGTCTCTGTCTCTGTCTCTGTCTCTGTCTCTGTGTGACTATATGCCTAATGTCTCTGTCTCTGTCTCTGTCTCTGTCTCTGTGTGACTATATGCCTAACGTCTCTGTCTCTGTCTCTGTCTCTGTCTCTGTGTGACTCTATGCCTAATGTCTCTGTCTCTCTGTCTGTGGATGGCTGTCTTCCAGGACATGTTGTGCTCCGAAATAGCAGGAGACTGTAGTAGGACTGTGTGCCTAAGTCTGTCTCTGTCACTGTGTGGCTTTGTGCCTGACTGTCTATGTGTAACGCTCAATGAGTGACTGTGTTTCTAATATGACTCTGTTTTCCTCCTCTCGATGTGACTTTGTCTTTGTGTTGCCTGTTTATCTAATTCTCTCTCTCTCTCTCTCTCTCTCTCTCTCTCTCTCTCTCTCTCTCTCTCTCTCTCTCTCTCTCTCTCTCTCTCTCTCTCTCTCTCTCTCTCTCTCTCTCTCTCTCTCTCTCTCTCTCTCTCTCTCTCTCTCGCTCTCTCTCTCCCTCTCTTCCAGTGGACTGCCTGGACCCTACCTGCTCTGGGCGTGGTGTGTGTGTGCGTGGGGAGTGCCACTGTTTCGTGGGCTGGGGCGGGTCAGGGTGTGAGAGCACCAGGGCGTCCTGCATGGACCAGTGTTCTGGACATGGAGCCTTCCTGACAGACACCGGAACCTGCAGCTGTGACCCCAATTGGACCGGACACGACTGCTCCACAGGTCAGTGGCTATAGAGATATATCTCTAGTTAATATCAACATTTAACTGAGTATACCAACTATTAAGAACACCTTCCTAATATTGAGTTGAACCCTTTTGCCCTCAGAACAATCTCAATTTGTCGGTTCATGGGGGCATGGACTCTACAAGGTGTCAAAAGCGTTCCACAGGGATGCTGGCCCATGTTGACTCCAATGCTTCCCACAGTTGTGTCTAGTTGGCTGGATGTCCTTTGGTTGGTGGACCATTCTTGATACACACGGGAAACTGTTGAGCGTGAAAAACCCAGCAACGTCGCAGTTCTTGACACATTCAAACCGGTGGGCATGGCACCTACTACCATACCCCGTTCAAAGGCACTCGCAATCTTTTGTCTCGCAATCCAAGTCTCAATTGTCTCAAGGTTTAAAAATCCTTCTTTAACCTGACTCCTCCACTTCACTGATTGAAGTGGATTTACCAAGTGACATCAATAAGGGATCATAGCCTTCAGCTGGATTCACCTGGTCAGACTAGAGGGCAATCGGCCGATGTCTGGGGGACTGTACTCCCAAATTTGTTGACTGTTTTTGTGCTTGCCAGTTAGCTAGTAGTTCTCAGCTGTTAGCAGCCAATGGCTAGCAGTTCTCAGCTGTTAGCAGCCAATGGCTAGTAGTTCTCAGCTGTTAGCAGCCAATGGCTAGCAGTTCTCAGCTGTTAGCGGCCAATGGCTAGTAGTTCTCAGCTGTTAGCAGCCAATGGCTAGCAGTTCTCAGCTGTTAGCGGCCAATGGCTAGCAGTTCTCAGCTGTTAGCGGCCAATGGCTAGCAGTTCTCAGCTGTTAGCGGCCAATGGCTAGCAGTTCTCAGCTGTTAGCGGCCAATGGCTAGCAGTTCTCAGCTGTTAGCGGCCAATGGCTAGCAGTTCTCAGCTGTTAGCGAACAATGGCTAGCAGTTCTCAGCTGTTAGCGGCCAATAGCTAGCAGTTCTCAGCTGTTAGCGGCCAATGGCTAGCAGTTCTCAGCTGTTAGCGGCCAATGGCTAGCAGTTCTCAGCTGTTAGCGGCCAATGGCTAGCAGTTCTCAGCTGTTAGCGGCCAATGGCTAGCAGTTCTCAGCTGTTAGCGGCCAATGGCTAGCAGTTCTCAGCTGTTAGCGAACAATGGCTAGCAGTTCTCAGCTGTTAGCGGCCAATAGCTAGCAGTTCTCAGCTGTTAGCGGCCAATGGCTAGCAGTTCTCAGCTGTTAGCGGCCAATGGCTAGCAGTTCTCAGCTGTTAGCGGCCAATGGCTAGCAGTTCTCAGCTGTTAGCGAACAATGGCTAGCAGTTCTCAGCTGTTAGCGGCCAATAGCTAGCAGTTCTCAGCTGTTAGCAGCCAATGGCTAGCAGTTCTCAGCTGTTAGCAGCCAATGGCTAGTAGTTCTCAGCTGTTAGCAGCCAATGGCTAGCAGTTCTCAGCTGTTAGCGGCCAATGGCTAGCAGTTCTCAGCTGTTAGCGGCCAATGGCTAGCAGTTCTCAGCTGTTAGCGGCCAATGGCTAGCAGTTCTCAGCTGTTAGCGGCCAATGGCTAGCAGTTCTCAGCTGTTAGCGGCCAATGGCTAGCAGTTCTCAGCTGTTAGCGAACAATGGCTAGCAGTTCTCAGCTGTTAGCGGCCAATAGCTAGCAGTTCTCAGCTGTTAGCGGCCAATGGCTAGCAGTTCTCAGCTGTTAGCGGCCAATGGCTAGCAGTTCTCAGCTGTTAGCGGCCAATGGCTAGCAGTTTCTTATTGGTGATTAAAACAGATGTTTGCCATAATTTTTTGAGTCATTACCGAATTATTTAATGTAATAAATCTAACTTTAAACCTCTTAAATAATTCATTGTAATTCCTGGTAACCTCGTAAACAATTAATTTAGACCAGGTGTTTATTTGAAACAGGCGTGTATTTGCTAAAATGTGTGCCGTTGTCCGGCTATTAATAGGGACATGCGGCTATTTGAGACTGCGTTTAATTGACGTTTTACGGTCATTTTTAAGTTCAAGATAGTTCAAGATTGATCCGACTGAGGTAACTGCTGGGCTCCTGTCAGAAATAAACATTTGTGATAATTTTTAATTGTGTGTGTGGTTATGTTAAACAATTGTTGCTGCTTCACATGAAAGCACCAATTATCCCCATCACCAGAAGTGGGCTTCAGCTCTACTTATCTACGACAGCAATCACAACTGATTTTAGCAATGCATTTGGGTCTTCTCTCCTTGTCCGATTGGCTTCACTATGTCTCTAAACCTCCTCACATACGGGCTGGGTCCCAAATGGCACCCTATTCCCTATATACAGTAGTGCACACTTTTTTACCAGGGCCCTTAGGGCTGTGGTCAAAAGTAGTGCACTATGTAGGGAATAGGGTGTCACATGGGACACATCAATGGTTTGTTGGCAGCCAGAGAAAAGGACGGGAACAAGCAAAGTGAGGATCTTGTCAGAGACATGGTCTAATTCAAGTTAATGATGCTTCTAAAGTATTTTCTCCCATTGGCACTAGGCTCAGTGCTGATTGTGTGGCTTCTTATTTCTTCCTGCTGTGGTGTTCTATAGCTGTATGTAACCCTGTGGTGTTCTCTAGCTGTATGTAACCCTGTGGTGTTCTCTAGCTGGATGTAACCCTGTGGTGTTCTCTAGCTGGATGTAACCCTGTGGTGTTCTCTAGCTGGATGTAACCCTGTGGTGTTCTCTAGCTGGATGTAACCCTGTGGTGTTCTCTAGCTGGATGTAACCCTGTGGTGTTCTCTAGCTGGATGTAACCCTGTGGTGTTCTCTAGCTGGATGTAACCCTGTGGTGTTCTCTAGCTGGATGTAACCCTGTGGTGTTCTCTAGCTGGATGTAACCCTGTGGTGTTCTCTAGCTGGATGTAACCCTGTGGTGTTCTCTAGCTGGATGTAACCCCGTGGTGTTCTCTAGCTGGATGTAACCCTGTGGTGTTCTCTAGCTGGATGTAACCCTGTGGTGTTCTCTAGCTGGATGTAACCCTGTGGTGTTCTCTAGCTGGATGTAACCCCGTGGTGTTCTCTAGCTGGATGTAACCCTGTGGTGTTCTCTAGCTGGATGTAACCCTGTGGTGTTCTCTAGCTGGATGTAACCCTGTGGTGTTCTCTAGCTGGATGTAACCCTGTGGTGTTCTCTAGCTGGATGTAACCCTGTGGTGTTCTCTAGCTGGATGTAACCCCGTGGTGTTCTCTAGTTGAGTGTAACCCTGTGGTGTTCTCTAGTTGGATGTAACCCTGTGGTGTTCTCTAGCTGTGGGGACTGTGAAGCAACACAAACATAGGCACAGACACATGCATACACACAATAACATACGCACTATACACACACGTACACATGGATTTTGTGTTGTAGATATGTGGTAGTAGAGTAGGGGCCTGTGGGCACACACTTAGTGTGTTGTGAAATGTATAACTGCCTTAATTTTGCCGGATCCCAGGAAGAGTAGCTGCTTGCTGCCTTGGCAATAACTAATGGGGATCCATAATAAACCCCAGGAAGAGTAGCTGCTGCCTTGACAGGAACTAATGGGGATCCATAATAAACCCCAGGAAGAGTAGCTGCTGCCTTGGCAGGAACTAATGGGGATCCATAATAAACCCCAGAAAGAGTAGCTGCTGCCTTGGCAGGAACTAATGGGGATCCATAATAAACCCCAGAAAGAGTAGCTGCTGCCTTGGCAGGAACTAATGGGAATCCATAATAAACCCCAGGAAGAGTAGCTGCTGCCTTGGCAGGAACTGGTGGGGATCCATAATAAACCCCAGGAAGAGTAGCTGCTGCCTTGGCAGGAACTAATGGGGATCCATAATAAACCCCAGGAAGAGTAGCTGCTGCCTTGGCAGGAACTAATGGGGATCCATAATAAACCCCAGGAAGAGTAGCTTCTGCCTTGGCAGGAACTAATGGGGATCCATAATTAACCCCAGGAAGAGTAGCTGCTGCCTTGACAGGAACTAATGGGGATCCATAATTAACCCCAGGAAGAGTAACTGCTGCCTTGACAGGAACTAATGGGGATCCATAATAAACCCCAGGAAGAGTAGCTGCTGCCTTCGCAGGAACTCATGGGAATCCATAATAAACCCCAGGAAGAGTAGCTGCTGCCTTGGCAGGAACTGGTGGGGATCCATAATAAAATAGAAACCCTGTGGTGTTCTCTAGGTGGTGTGGCAGACCAGGGGGTTTGATCTAAACGTTTGCACAGATCAGACACGGACACACGTGTGATACTTCAGTTTCAAGGGTGTTTATTTAAAACAATAAAGAAAAAGAAAGGAGATCTCTTCCGGGTTACCGCCTTCCTGGTTACCGTCTTCCGGGTTACCGCCTTCTGGGAATCTCCTCTGGGGTAGAACACCGAACCTTTCGGATAGACGTCAGGACGGGGCAGTCGTCAGTGCGATGTACGTCTCCCTTCTTGAAAGGGCATCCGTGTTCCCATGATTCGGGCGTCACGAGAATCGGAAGGGACCACAGGGCTTCCTTCAGGCGCCTGAACGCCGCTTCGGCCTCATCCGACCACTTCACTGTTTTCGGGAGGCGGGCCCTGGTCAGATCGGTGAGGGGGGAAACTATAGCCGCAAAGTTGGGGATAAACCGGCTATAGTATCCCGCCAGCCCCAGGAAGGACTTGACCTGTGTCTTTGTGCGGGGAACAGGGCCAGTCACGTACCGCCTGGACCTTCCTCTCCTGGGGCTTTCCGTTCCCCCGTCTGATCAGATACCCCAGGTACTCCACCTCCTCGAACCGCCTGGACCTTCCTCTCCTGGGGCTTTCCGTTCCCCCGTCTGATCAGATACCCCAGGTACTCCACCTCCTCGAACCGCCTGGACCTTCCTCTCCTGGGGCTTTCCGTTCCCCGTCTGATCAGATACCCCAGGTACTCCACCTCCTCGAACCGCCTGGACCTTCCTCTCCTGGGGCTTTCCGTTCCCCCGTCTGATCAGATACCCCAGGTACTCCACCTCCTCGAACCGCCTGGACCTTCCTCTCCTGGGGCTTTCCGTTCCCCCGTCTGATCAGATACCCCAGGTACTCCACCTCCTCGAACCGCCTGGACCTTCCTCTCCTGGGGCTTTCCGTTCCCCCGTCTGATCAGATACCCCAGGTACTCCACCTCCTCGAACCGCCTGGACCTTCCTCTCCTGGGGCTTGCCGTTCCCCCGTCTGATCAGATGCCCCAGGTACTCCACCTCCTCGGGCCGTTCCCCCGTCTGATCAGATGCCCCAGGTACTCCACCTCCTCCAACCCCTGCTGTCAACCCGGCTGTCAGTCGGGACATGAACTCGGTACCTTGGTCGGTCAGGATCTCGTTCGGGATGCCCACCCGGCTGAAGAGGTGTAATTCTCTTGGAGACTGCCGCCCGTAGGGGAATGGCCTCAGGATATCGGGTGGTATAATCTACTATTACCAGGATGTACCGGTGTCCTCGGGCCGTTTTTACCGGTGGACCCACTATGTCCATGGCGATGTGTTCAAACGGCACTCCGATGATCGGTAGGGGAACAACCAGGTTCCGGAAGTGTGCTTTTGGGGCGGTGACTTGACACTCCGGGCAGCAGCGGCAATAGTCTTCCACGGCCCGCCTCATCCCGGGCCAGTGGAACCGGGCGGCGATCCGTTCCCGGGTCAAATCAAATCAAATCAAATTTTATTGGCCACATGCGCCGAATACAACAGGTGCAGACATTACAGTGAAATGCTTACTTACAGCCCTTAACCAACAGTGCATTTTTTTTTTTTATAAAAAAGTAAAATAAAACAACAAAAAAGTGTTGAGAAGAGCAGAAGTAAAATAAAATAACAGTAGGGAGGCTATATATACAGGGGGGGTACCGGTGCAGAGTCACCGGCTAGTTGAGGTAGTTGAAGTAATATGTACATGTGGGTAGAGTTCCATTCCTAGGTGCGCCCACAACAAATGGGTGTGGGCCAGCTGAAGAACGGTTCTGGCGTACTGGTGGGGCAGCAACAGCACCTCTCGCAGTTCCCCCTGTTCGTGCGACACCTGATACAAAAAGTTATGTTTTATTTGGTATCACCAGTCACTCACCCCCGGAATAAGCTGGCCATCCACCGCTATCACTTGGGCCAATGCGGCTTTCAAGTTCGGGTCCTCCCACAGGGCGGTCCCGATCTATCCCCTCAGGGGGCTCTCGGCGGTGAGGTTGGTTCTGGCGCCCCCTCAGACCCCGACTCCGGGTCTGTAGACGCGGGGTCGGCAGCCGCTTGCTTCCCGGGACACGCAGGTGACGGCGAACAGCGAGGAGGGGTACCGGAAACTCAGGTACGGCACCCACCACCATCTGGCGTCCCGATGTTGGCCTGCCCGGTCGATTACCGCTTGGTGTCGCCGTGGACACAGGAGACAGACATCTCCTCCCCACTGTCGGTCGGCTGGGCCAGCAGGCGCGCTTGCACCAGCGTTACCACACTCCCGGAATCCAACAGAGCGTGGGTGTCGTGATCGTCGACTTTCGCCGGGACCATGGGTGCTGGTGGTTCGCTGTGGGCACAACAGGAGGTGACATAGTTTACTGCGTGGCCCGCTTGTCTCTGGGGCCCGCTGATGGCATTGACTCCTCTCGGCCCGGGCAATTCCATGCGAGGTGTCCCCGGGCGCCCGACTCAAAACACATCCTATCCACAGGCAGATAAAACACTCTTGTCCAGCGAGGCAGGGAAAACGAAAGTGAGGCTCATGGATCGACAGGCACCACATCAGGGAAACATGATATTCATGTTGAGCGTCACTCTCCAAATCACAGGGCAGCTGGGGTGTTTAACCTTCACTCACCTCTTATTGACCAAAGAGGTCAGAACTATTGATTACCAATAACATTAAAAACACAAAGATGTCTTAGTGTATAGACATACAGTTAAAGCTGTCTTAGTGTATAGACATACAGTCAAATCTGTCTTTGTGTATAGACATTCAGTCATTCTAGTGTTTTCTTTATACTTTCATTATGTTGATAACTGATGTATTTGTTGGTACAGAATGGGGTCTGAACTGAACGAGGAGGTCTGAAATTAGAGTTTAAATGAGGATTTGCTTGGTATACAGGGGTGAGTTCCAAATGGCACCCTAGTCCCTATTCGCTATATAGGGAACAGTGTAGCCTTTGGGACAAACACTCACCAGTTCCTTTATGTCCCATTAATATGAAGCAGACAGACTGACCTATTAGGAGGGGAATGGATAGGTAAGTCAGAGATGGGTGTGCATAGCAGTGGTATGGAATAGCTGCAGTAGTATAATATAGTATAGCCGCAGTATAGTATAGTATAGTATAGTATAGTATAGTATAGTATAGTATAGTATAGTATAGTATAGCAGCAGTATAGTATAGTAAAGTAGCAGTATAGTATAGTACAGCAGCAGTATAGTATAGTATAGCAGCAGTATAGTATAGTATAGTAGCAGTATAGTATAGTATAGCAGCAGTACAGTATAGTATAGCAGCAGTATAGTGTAGTATAGCAGAAGTATAGTATAGTATAGCAGCAGTATAGTATAGTATAGCAGCAGTATAGTATAGCAGCAGTATGTTATAGCAGCAGTATAGTATAGTATAGCAGCAGTATAGTATAGCCGCAGTATGGTATAGCAGCAGTATAGTATAGTATAGCAGCAGTATAGTATAGTATAGTATAGTATAGCAGCAGTATAGTATAGCGGCAGTATAGTATAGCAACAGTATAGTATAGTATAGCAGCAGTATAGTATAGCAGCAGTATAGTATAGCAGCAATATAGTATAGACACAGTATGGTATAGCAGCAGTATAGTATAGTATAGCAGCAGTATGGTACAGCAGCAGTATAGTATAGCCACAGTATGTTATAGCAGCAGTATAGTATAGTATAGCAGCAGTATAGTATAGTACATTATGGTATAGCAGCAGTATAGTATAGTATAGCAGCAGTATAGTATAGCCGCAGTATGGTATAGCAGCAGTATAGTATAGTATAGCAGCAGTATGGTATAGTGGCAGTATAGTATAGTATAGCAGCAATATAGTACAGTAGCAGTATGGTATAGTACAGTAGCAGTATAGTATAGTATAGCCGCAGTATAGTATAGCAGCAGGATAGTATAGCAGCAGTATAGTATAGTATAGCAGCAGTATGGTATAGTGGCAGTATAGTATAGCAGCAGTATAGTATAGCAGCAGTATAGTATAGTATAGCAGCAGTATAGTATAGCCGCAGTATAATATAGCAGCAGTATAGTATAGTACAATAGCAGTATAGTACAGTAGCAGTATAGTACAGTAGAAGTATAGTACAGTAGAAGTATAGTATAGTAGCAGTATAGTACAGTACAATAGCAGTATAGTACAGTAGCAGTATAGTACAGTAGAAGTATAGTACAGTAGAAGTATAGTATAGTAGCAGTATAGTACAGTACAGTAGCAGTATAGTACAGTAGCAGTATAGTATAGTATAGCCGCAGTATAGTATATCAGCAGTATGGTATAGCAGCAGTATTGTATAGCAGCAGTATAGTATAGTATAGTATAGTACAGTAGAAGTATAGTATAGCAGCAGTATAGTATAGTATAGCAGTATAGTATATCAGCAGTATAGTGTAGCAGCAGTATAGTATAGTATAGCAGCATTATAGTATAGCAGCAGTATAGTATAGCAGCAGTATAGTATAGCAGCAGTATAGTATAATATAGCTGCAGTATATTATAGTATAGCAGCAGTATAGTATAGCAGCGATATTGTATAGCAGCAATATAGTATAGTAGCAGTATAGTATAGCAGCAGTATAGTATAGTATAGCAGCAGTATGGTATAGTTTAGCAGCAGTATAGTATAGCAGCAGTATAGTATAGTGGTAATAGCAGTAGTATCAGTATAGTACAGTACAGTAGAAGTATAGTACAGTAGAAGTATAGTACAGTAGCAGTATAGTACAGTAGCAGTATAGTACAGTAGCAGTATAGTACAGTAGCAGTATAGTACAGTAGAAGTACAGTACAGTAGCAGTACAGTACAGTATAAGTATAGTACAGTAGCAGTATAGTACAGTAGCAGTATAGTAGCAGTATAGTACAGTAGCAGTATAGTACAGTAGCAGTATAGTACAGTAGCAGTATAGTACAGTACAGTAGCAGTATAGTATAGTAGCAGTATAGTACAGTAGCAGTATAGTACAGTAGCAGTATAGTACAGTAGCAGTATAGTATAGTACAGTAGCAGTATAGTACAGTAGCAGTATAGTACAGTAGCAGTATAGTACAGTAGCAGTATAGTACAGTAGCAGTATAGTACAGTAGCAGTATAGTATAGTACAGTAGCAGTATAGTACAGTAGCAGTATAGTATAGTACAGTAGCAGTATAGTACAGTAGCAGTATAGTACAGTAGAAGTACAGTACAGTAGCAGTACAGTACAGTAGAAGTATAGTACAGTAGAAGTATAGTACAGTAGCAGTATAGTACAGTAGCAGTATAGTAGCAGTATAGTACAGTAGCAGTATAGTACAGTAGCAGTATAGTACAGTAGCAGTATAGTACAGTACAGTAGCAGTATAGTATAGTAGCAGTATAGTACAGTAGCAGTATAGTACAGTAGCAGTATAGTACAGTAGCAGTATAGTACAGTACAGTAGCAGTATAGTACAGTAGCAGTATAGTACAGTAGCAGTATAGTACAGTAGCAGTATAGTACAGTAGAAGTATAGTACAGTAGCAGTATAGTACAGTAGCAGTATAGTACAGTAGCAGTATAGTACAGTAGCAGTATAGTATAGTACAGTAGCAGTATAGTACAGTAGCATTATAGTACAGTAGCAGTATAGTACAGTAGCAGTATAGTACAGTAGCAGTATAGTATAGTAGCAGTATAGTATAGCAGCAGTATAGTATAGCAGCAGTATAGTATAGCAGCAGTATAGTATAATATAGCTGCAGTATATTATAGTATAGCAGCAGTATAGTATAGCAGCGATATTGTATAGCAGCAATATAGTATAGTAGCAGTATAGTATAGCAGCAGTATAGTATAGTATAGCAGCAGTATGGTATAGTTTAGCAGCAGTATAGTATAGAAGCAGTATAGTATAGTGGTAATAGCAGTAGTATCAGTATAGTACAGTACAGTAGAAGTATAGTACAGTAGAAGTATAGTACAGTAGCAGTATAGTACAGTAGCAGTATAGTACAGTAACAGTATAGTACAGTAGCAGTATAGTACAGTACAGTAGAAGTATAGTACAGTAGCAGTATAGTACAGTAGCAGTATAGTACAGTAGAAGTACAGTACAGTAGCAGTACAGTACAGTATAAGTATAGTACAGTAGAAGTATAGTACAGTAGCAGTATAGTACAGTAACAGTATAGTAGCAGTATAGTACAGTAGCAGTATAGTACAGTAGCAGTATAGTACAGTAGCAGTATAGTACAGTACAGTAGCAGTATAGTATAGTAGCAGTATAGTACAGTAGCAGTATAGTACAGTAGCAGTATAGTACAGTAGCAGTATAGTATAGTACAGTAGCAGTATAGTACAGTAGCAGTATAGTACAGTAGCAGTATAGTACAGTAGCAGTATAGTATAGTACAGTAGCAGTATAGTACAGTAGCAGTATAGTATAGTACAGTAGCAGTATAGTATAGTAGCAGTATAGTACAGTAGCAGTATAGTACAGTAGCAGTATAGTACAGTAGCAGTATAGTACAGTAGCAGTATAGTATAGTACAGTAGCAGTATAGTACAGTACAGTAGCAGTATAGTATAGTAGCAGTATAGTACAGTAGCAGTATAGTACAGTAGCAGTATAGTACAGTAGCAGTATAGTACAGTAGCAGTATAGTATAGTACAGTAGCAGTATAGTACAGTACAGTAGCAGTATAGTATAGTAGCAGTATAGTACAGTAGCAGTATAGTACAGTAGCAGTATAGTACAGTAGCAGTATAGTATAGTACAGTAGCAGTATAGTACAGTAGCAGTATAGTACAGTAGCAGTATAGTACAGTAGCAGTATAGTATAGTACAGTAGCAGTATAGTACAGTAGCAGTATAGTATAGTACAGTAGCAGTATAGTATAGTAGCAGTATAGTACAGTAGCAGTATAGTACAGTAGCAGTATAGTACAGTAGCAGTATAGTACAGTAGCAGTATAGTATAGTACAGTAGCAGTATAGTACAGTAGCAGTATAGTACAGTACAGTAGCAGTATAGTATAGTAGCAGTATAGTACAGTAGCAGTATAGTACAGTAGCAGTATAGTACAGTAGCAGTATAGTATAGTACAGTAGCAGTATAGTACAGTAGCAGTATAGTACAGTAGCAGTATAGTACAGTAGCAGTATAGTACAGTAGCAGTATAGTACAGTAGCAGTATAGTATAGTACAGTAGCAGTATAGTACAGTAGCAGTATAGTACAGTAGCAGTATAGTACAGTAGCAGTATAGTACAGTAGAAGTACAGTACAGTAGCAGTACAGTACAGTAGAAGTATAGTACAGTAGAAGTATAGTACAGTAGCAGTATAGTACAGTAGCAGTATAGTACAGTACAGTAGCAGTATAGTATAGTAGCAGTATAGTACAGTAGCAGTATAGTACAGTAGCAGTATAGTACAGTAGCAGTATAGTATAGTACAGTAGCAGTATAGTACAGTAGCAGTATAGTACAGTAGCAGTATAGTACAGTAGCAGTATAGTACAGTACAGTAGCAGTATAGTATAGTAGCAGTATAGTACAGTAGCAGTATAGTACAGTAGCAGTATAGTACAGTAGCAGTATGGTATAGTACAGTAGAAGTATAGTACAGTAGCAGTATAGTACAGTAGCAGTATAGTACAGTAGCAGTATAGTACAGTAGCAGTATAGTATAGTACAGTAGCAGTATAGTACAGTAGCAGTATAGTACAGTAGCAGTATAGTACAGTAGCAGTATAGTACAGTAGCAGTATAGTACAGTAGCAGTATAGTACAGTAGCATTATAGTACAGTAGCAGTATAGTACAGTAGCAGTATAGTACAGTAGCATTATAGTACAGTAGCAGTATAGTACAGTAGCAGTATAGTACAGTAGCAGTATAGTACAGTAGCAGTATAGTACAGTAGCATTATAGTACAGTAGCAGTATAGTACAGTAGCAGTATAGTACAGTAGCAGTATAGTACAGTAGCAGTATAGTATAGTACAGTAGCAGTATAGTACAGTAGAAGTATAGTACAGTAGCAGTATAGTACAGTACAGTAGCAGTATAGTACAGTAGCAGTATAGTACAGTAGCAGTATAGTACAGTAGCAGTATAGTACAGTAGCAGTATAGTACAGTAGCAGTATAGTACAGTACAGTAGCAGTATAGTACAGTAGCAGTATAGTACAGTAGCAGTATAGTACAGTAGCAGTATAGTACAGTAGCAGTATAGTACAGTACAGTAGCAGTACAGTAGCAGTATAGTACAGTAGAAGTATAGTACAGTAGCAGTATAGTACAGTAGCAGTATAGTACAGTAGCAGTATAGTACAGTAGCAGTAGCAGTAGCAGTATAGTACAGTACAGTAGCAGTATAGTACAGTAGCAGTATAGTACAGTAGCAGTATAGTACAGTAGCAGTAGCAGTAGCAGTATAGTACAGTACAGTAGCAGTATAGTACAGTAGCAGTATAGTACAGTAGCAGTATAGTACAGTAGCAGTAGCAGTAGCAGTATAGTACAGTACAGTAGCAGTATAGTACAGTAGCAGTATAG
>NC_059196.1:44098767-44101267 GCF_020615455.1 Coregonus clupeaformis
AAAAGAAGGCAAAAGGAGAAGCATACATTTAGCCAAGGCCTCCGCAATCCATGTCCTTTCTTTGTAATGGTCTTATTAGATTTGTATTGTCAAAAGGGATTGGTCCCTTATGAGGTGCAGGAATGTCTTTTCAGCGGCCACCAGACAAGGTAGTGGAGCGTGGCAGGTCCCTCTTCCTCACAATAACTCCTGGCTTTGTTCTTCTCTTCACCCCCTGTCACCCTGTCCCGTCTCCTCCTCCTCCTCCTCCTCCTCCTCCTCCTCCCCCTCCCCTCCTCCTCCTCCTCCCTCCTCCCCCTCCCCCCTCCTCCCTCCTCCTCCTCCCTCCTCCTCCTCCTCCTCCCCTCCTCCTCCTCCTCCTCCTCCTCCTCCCCCTCCTCCTCGTCCTCCTCCTCCATTTCTCTCTCTCATTCTCTTTCTCTATGTCTTCCTCCCTCTTCCTCTATAATCTCTATCTCCCCGGCTCCCACAGAGATTTGTGCAGCGGACTGTGGTGGCCATGGCATCTGCGTGTCGGGCACCTGTCGCTGTGATGACGGCTGGATGGGCGCCGGGTGTGAGCAGCGGGCGTGTCACCCGCGCTGCAGCGAGCACGGCACCTGCAAGGACGGGAAGTGTGAATGCAGCCCGGGGTGGAATGGAGAGCACTGCACTATCGGTAGGACAGAGGGACACAGTGGGGGTGGGGGGGGGGGTGTAGGGTGGGGTGGGGGGGGTGGTAGTGTTTGTGTCTTTGTGTGTGAGTGTGTGTGTGTGTGCTTGTTTGATGTGGGGGTAAGGTTGAGTGTGTTTGGGAGTAAAGGGGGAAGCATGCTTAATTGGATTTGTGCAACTCTGCATAGCATGACCAGGTTGCTCAAGGATCGAACTAGTCTTCATCCATTTTAATGTGGGAATGTGCCAAGGTGGCCTTTCATTTTTACTTATCCTTTCCCTCCTCTCTTCCTTTCCACCCTTGATTTGCAAAGCAGTTGCAACCGCTTGAAAGATACTATTTTGGGATATGGGGTGAATATGGGGTTAGGAACGGTTTTGTTTTCCATAATATTTCACTGTGAATTTTTTTTTCGATCAGAATAGTAAAGTTTTAAAACCCAACTTTTCAGCCTATCCTCAGCCATGCATGGTTATACATAACATCAGCCTTGCAGTGAGAGGTAGGTGGGGAGAGGTAGGGAGGGAGAGGTAGGGAGGGAGGGAGAGATAGGGAGGGCGGGGGAGGGAGGGAGAGGTAGAGAGGGAGGGGAGAGGGAGAGGTAGAGAGGGAGGGAGAGAGAGGGAGGGGGGGAGGGAGGGAGAGGTAGAGAAGGGAGGGGGGAGGGAGGGAGGGAGGGAGGGAGAGGTAGGGAGGGAGAGGTAGGGAGGGAGGAGGGGGAGAGGTAGGGAGGAGAGAGGGAGGGAGAGGTAGGGAGGGAGAGGTAGGGAGGGAGAGGTAGGAGAGGGAGGGGAGGGAGGGAGGAGGGAGGGAGGGAGGAGGGAGAGGGAGGGAGGGGGGAGGAGAGGTAGGGATGGAGAGGTAGGGAGGGAGAGGTAGGGAGGGAGGGAGAGGTAGGGAGGGAGAGGTAGGGAGGGAGAGATAGGGAGGGAGAGGTATGGAGAGGTAGGGAGGGAGAGATAGGGAGGGAGGGAGAGGGAGGGAGGGAGAGGGAGGGAGGGAGAGGGAGGGAGGGAGAGGTAGGGAGGTAGGGTAGGGAGAGGTAGGGAGGGAGAGGTAGAGAGGGAGAGGTGAGAGGGAGGGAGGGAGAGGTAGGGAGGGAGAGGTAGAGAGGGAGGGAGAGGTAGGGAGGGAGAGGTAGAGAGGGAGAGGTAGGGAGGGAGAGGTAGGGAGGGAGAGGTAGGGAGGGAGAGGTAGAGAGGGAGGGGAGAGAGGTGAGAGGGAGGGAGGGAGAGGGAGGGAGGGAGAGGTAGGGAGGGAGAGGTAGAGAGGGAGGGAGAGGTAGGGAGGGAAAGGTAGGGAGGGGAGGTGAGAGGGAGGGAGAGGTAGAGAGGGAGAGGTAGAGAGGAGGTGAGGGGAGAGGTAGAGGGAGAGGTAGGAGGGAGAGGTAGAGAGGTAGGGAGGGAGAGGGAGGGAGGGAGAGGTAGAGAGGGAGAGGTAGAGAGGGAGGGAGGGAGAGGGAGGGAGGGAGAGGTAGAGAGGGAGAGGTAGAGAGGGAGAGGGAGAGGTAGGGAGGGAGAGGTAGAGAGGGAGAGGTAGAGAGGTAGGGAGGGAGAGGGAGGGAGGGAGAGGTAGAGAGGGAGAGGTAGAGAGGGAGAGAGGGAGAGGTAGGGAGGGAGAGGTAGAGAGGGAGAGGTAGAGAGGGAGAGGTAGAGAGGTAGGGAGGGAGAGGTAGGGAGGGAGAGAGGGAGGTAGAGAGGGAGAGGTATCAGAACTGTCTGTAGGTTAGTGTTGGCAGCCAGCCAGCCAGCATACTGGGACAATAAGGACCAACAACAGGATGTAACTACAGCACACCGGGTGTTTTACCCGGAGACAAGAAGAGGGAAAATAACCCCTAGAAGG
>NC_059196.1:44103767-44121267 GCF_020615455.1 Coregonus clupeaformis
AGAGAGAGAGAGAGAGAGAGAGAGAGAGAGAGAGAGAGAGAGAGAGAGAGAGAGAGAGGGGGAGATAAATTGAAAGAAAGAAAGAATGAAAGGAGAGACACAGAGAGAGATCCTCCGCGTCAAGTCAGAACCATACAAGGCTGATGTAGCGGGAGGTCGGACTCTTCCTCGACCCCTCCGTTGAGTTCTGATGACCTCATTGACTATAGACAGGTGTTGTGAGATTGAATGCCTCTCTCCCCTGTCGGACACTCTGACCTCGCTGTCAGAATGATAGAGCTTGAGATATTAAGGGTTCTAATACAGTACTTAGATCAACCTTGTGTTGCTTCTGTAAAACTCCTCACTCAGGTACAGTGCATTCGGGAAAGTATTCAGACCCCTTGACTTTTTCCACATTTTGTTACGTTACAGCCTTATTGTAAAATGGATTATATATTTTTCTTTTCTCATCAATCTACACACAATACCCCGTAATGACAAAGCAAAAACAGGTTTTTAGACATGTTTGCAAATGTAAAAGTACTCAGTACTTTGTTGAAGCACCTTTGGCAGCGATTACAGCCTCAAGTCTTCTTGGGTGTGACGCTACAAGCTTGACACACCTGTATTTGGGGAGTTTCTCCTCCCATTCTTCTCTGCAGATCCTCTCAAGCTCTGTCAGGTTGGACGGGGAGCGTTGCTGAACAGCTATTTTCAGGTCTCTCCAGAGGTGTTCGATCGGGTTCAAGTCTGGGCTCTGACTGGGCCACTCAAGGACATTCAGAGACTTGTCCCAAAGCCGCTCCTGCGTTGTCTTGGCTGTGTGCTCAGGGTCGTTGACCTGTTGGAAGGTGAACCTTCACCCCAGTCTGAGATCCTGAGCGCTCCGTCTGGCCACTCTACCATAAAGGCCTGATTGGTGGAGTGCTGCAGAGATGGTTGTCCTTCTGGAAGGTTCTCTCATCTCCACAGAGGAACTCTGGAGCTCTGTCAGAGTGACCATCGGGTTCTTGGTCACCTCCCTGACCAAGGCCCTTCTCCCCCGATTGCTCAGTTTGGCCGGGCAGCCAGCTCAAGGAAGAGTCTTGGTGGTTCCAAACTTCTTCCATTTAAGAATGATGGAGGCCACTGTGTTCTTGGGGACCTTCAATGCTGCAGAAAAATTTTTCTGACCCTTCCCCAGATATGTGCCTCGACACAATCCTGTCTCAGAGCTCTACGGACAATTCCTTCGAACTCATGGCTTGGTTTTTGCTCTGACATGCACTGTCAACTGTGGGACCTTATATAGGCAGGTGTGTGCCTTTCCAAATCATGTCCAATCAATTGAATTTACCACAGGTGGACTCCAATCAAGTTCTAGAAACATCTCAAGGATGATCAATGTAAACAGGACGCACCTGAGCTCAATTTCGAGTGTCATAGCAAAGGGTCTGAATACTTATGTAAATAATGTATATCTGTTTTTTGTTTTTTTATAAATTAGCAAAAATTTATAAAAACCTGTTTTCGCTTTGTCATTATGTGGTATTGTGTATAGATTGATGAGGAACATGTTTTATTGAATCCATTTTAGAATAAGGCTGTAAAGTAATAAAATGTGGAAAAAGTCAAGGGACAGACACTTCAAAACCTTATTCTGTATTATTGGACTGTCTGAGAGGAGAGGAGAGGAGAGGAGAGGGTGAGGAGAGGAGAGGAGAGGAGAGGAGAGGAGAGGAGAGGAGAGGAGAGGAGAGGAGGAGAGGAGAGGAGAGGAGAGGGAGAGGAGAGGAGAGGAGAGGAGAGGAGAGGTGAGGAGAGGAGGGTGAGGAGAGGGTGAGGAGAGGGTGAGGAGAGGAGAGGAGAGGTGAGGTGAGGAGAGGAGAGGGTGAGGAGAGGGTGAGGAGAGGAGAGGAGAGGAGAGGTGAGAGGAGAGGGTGAGGAGAGGGTGAGGAGAGGAGAGGTGAGGAGAGGGTGAGGAGAGGAGAGGAGATGAGAGGTGAGGTGAGGAGAGGAGAGGAGAGGAGAGGAGAGGGAGAGGAGAGGAGAGGAGAGGGTGAGGAGAGGAGAGGAGAGGTGAGGGTGAGGAGAGGAGAGGAGAGGAGAGGAGAGGTGAGGAGAGGGAGAGGAGAGGAGAGGAGAGGAGAGGAGAGGGAGAGGAGAGGAGAGAGGAGAGGAGAGGAGAGGGAGGAGAGGGGAGGAGAGGAGAGGGGGAGGGGGTTGTTAGTAAGAGGAGAGAGAGGAGAGAGAGGAGAGGAGAGGAGAGGAGAGGAGAGGAGAGGAGAGGAGAGGAGAGGAGAGGAGAGGAGAGGAGAGGGTGAGGAGAGGAGAGGAGAGGAGAGGAGAGGAGAGGAGAGGGTGAGGAGAGGGTGAGGAGAGGAGAGGAGAGGAGAGGAGAGGAGAGGAGAGGAGAGGATGAGGAGAGGAGAGGAGAGGAGAGGCTGTTGTGAGGAGGATCTGATAGGTGCTGTGGCCACAGCCTTGCTAATTAAACAGCCAGATGCTCTGGTTGGTGCAGCGCGGGCAGAGGTGGAGGCTGAAAGCCAGATCCCTCTATTATTGGGCTGTCTGTTTCACCCTGTACACTTAAAGGGGTCCTAACGTTCTAAATCAAATACTTAATGAATCAAAAAGCTTAAAACATTTCCATAGGTTAGCTTTGCAGGTACTGTGGACTAAGGGCTTAGACCTACAGGAGTTAAACCTTGGTAAGGGTGGAGCTACATCATACTTTTATTATACATTTGCAAATATTTCTAAAAACATGTTTTTGCTTTCTCATTATGGGGTATTGTGTGTAGATTGATGAGGATTTGTATTTATTTAATCCATTTTAGAATAAGGCTGTAACGTAATACTTTCCGAAGTATGTCTTCAGTTGGTCATTGGGAACAGATTGAAATGTTATTTTCACATCTCCTTGTCTTGCTCTTCTTATTCTTCTCTCTCTCTCTCTCTCTCTCTCTCTCTCTCTCTCTCTCGCTCTCTCTCTGTTCTCTCTCTCTCTCTCTCTCTCTCTCTCTCTGTCTCTCTCTCTCTTTCGCTCTCTCTTTCTATCTCTCTCTCTTTCGCTCTCTCTGTCTCTCTCTCTCTTTCGCTCTCTCTTTCTATCTCTCTCTCTTTCTCTCACTCTCTCTGTCTCTCTCTCTATCTCTCTTTCTATCTTTCTCTGTCTATCTCTCGCCCTCTCTCTCTCTTTCTCTTTCTCTGTCCCCTCTCTCTCTCTTTCTCTCTTGCTCTCCCTTTCTCTGTCTCTCTATCTCTTTCTCTCTCTGTGTCTCTCTCTCCCCCCCCCTCTCTCTCTCTCTCTCTCTCTCTCTCTCTCTCTCTCTCTCTCTCTCTCTCTCTCTCTCTCTCTCTCTCTCTCTCTCTCTCTCTATGTTTACCTCTCCATTCCTCTCCCTGTGTCTTGCCTTGGCTTGGGTGTGCGAGATGCTGCTTGTAATGCATGTGTTTTTTTGTTTTTTTTTCTCCAATTCTGTAGTAGTAGTAGTAAACTAACACCTAGCCTTACTGTGTCTGTCATGGAAGCTGCTGCTGTTCAACCTCTCCCTTATATGTTTGTCTCTTATCTCCCCAAGCTCACTATCTGGAGAAGGTAGTGAAAGGTATGGCACACCTCCTTCCTTCTGTTTGTATTTTGTCTTCCTCTCATCGTAACTACACTACCCAGCATTCACCAGGCAACAGTCATATCCGGTGGCCATACTCTTCCTCCTCCCTTCACATCCATATATGGCACCACCCGCTCCTCAACCCGACCCAAATCACCAGTCAAAAAATTATGTGTCCCAAATGGCACCATATTCCCTATATATCGTGCATTACTTTTGACTAGAGCCCAAACTGTCCTGGTCAAAAATAGTGCACTAAGTAGAGATTAACGGGCCATTTCGGGTGTAAAAACAAATTCACACCTCCACCTGTCCTCTCGTCATCACCATTATTGTCACACCTGGTCACCTGACTAACAGTCTCCACTTAGAATGTTCTCTCTGTCAAACCTGGTCACCTGACTAACAGTCTCCACTTAGAATGTTCTCTCTGTCAAACCTGGTCACCTGACTAACAGTCTCCACTTAGAATGTTCTCTCTGTCAAACCTGGTCACCTGACTAACAGTCTCCACTTAGAATGTTCTCTCTGTCAAACCTGGTCACCTGACTAACAGTCTCCACTTAGAATGTTCTCTCTTTCACACCTGGTCACCTGACTAACAGTCTCTACTTAGAATGTTCTCTCTGTCACACCTGGTCACCTGACTAACAGTCTCCACCTACAATGTTCTCTCTGTCAAACCTGGTCACCTGACTAACAGTCTCCACTTAGAATGTTATCTCTGTCACACCTGGTCACCTGACTAACAGTCTCCACTTAGAATGTTATCTCTGTCACACCTGGTCACCTGACTAACAGTCTCCACCTACAATGTTCTCTCTGTCAAACCTGGTCACCTGACTAACAGTCTCCACTTAGAATGTTCTCTGTCACACCTGGTCACCTGACTAACAGTCTCCACTTAGAATGTTATCTCTGTCACACCTGGTCACCTGACTATCAGTCTCCACTTAGAATGTTATCTCTGTCACACCTGGTCACCTGACTAACAGTCTCCACCTACAATGTTCTCTCTGTCAAACCTGGTCACCTGACTAACAGTCTCCACTTAGAATGTTCTCTGTCACACCTGGTCACCTGACTAACAGTCTCCACTTAGAATGTTCTCTGTCAAACCTGGTCACCTGACTAACAGTCTCCACTTAGAATGTTCTCTGTCACACCTGGTCACCTGACTAACAGTCTCCACTTAGAATGTTCTCTCTGTCAAACCTGGTCACCTGACTAACAGTCTCCACTTAGAATGTTCTCTCTGTCAAACCTGGTCACCTGACTAACAGTCTCCACTTAGAATGTTCTCTCTGTCAAACCTGGTCACCTGACTAACAGTCTCCACTTAGAATGTTCTCTCTTTCACACCTGGTCACCTGACTAACAGTCTCTACTTAGAATGTTCTCTCTGTCACACCTGGTCACCTGACTAACAGTCTCCACCTACAATGTTCTCTCTGTCAAACCTGGTCACCTGACTAACAGTCTCCACTTAGAATGTTATCTCTGTCACACCTGGTCACCTGACTAACAGTCTCCACTTAGAATGTTATCTCTGTCACACCTGGTCACCTGACTAACAGTCTCCACCTACAATGTTCTCTCTGTCAAACCTGGTCACCTGACTAACAGTCTCCACTTAGAATGTTCTCTGTCACACCTGGTCACCTGACTAACAGTCTCCACTTAGAATGTTATCTCTGTCACACCTGGTCACCTGACTATCAGTCTCCACTTAGAATGTTATCTCTGTCACACCTGGTCACCTGACTAACAGTCTCCACCTACAATGTTCTCTCTGTCAAACCTGGTCACCTGACTAACAGTCTCCACTTAGAATGTTCTCTGTCACACCTGGTCACCTGACTAACAGTCTCCACTTAGAATGTTCTCTGTCAAACCTGGTCACCTGACTAACAGTCTCCACTTAGAATGTTCTCTGTCACACCTGGTCACCTGACTAACAGTCTCCACTTAGAATGTTATCTCTGTCACACCTGGTCACCTGACTAACAGTCTCCACTTAGAATGTTCTCTCTGTCAAACCTGGTCACCTGACTAACAGTCTCCACTTAGAATGTTCTCTGTCACACCTGGTCACCTGACTAACAGTCTCCACCTACAATGTTCTCTCTGTCAAACCTGGTCACCTGACTAACAGTCTCCACTTAGAATGTTCTCTGTCACACCTGGTCACCTGACTAACAGTCTCCACTTAGAATGTTCTCTCTGTCACACCTGGTCACCTGACTAACAGTCTCCACTTAGAATGTTCTCTGTCACACCTGGTGAATCACACCGTTGTCCTTCCTCCTGCTCTGTTGTGAGGCCTACTTGATACAACTGGGGTTATTTGTGTACTCTGGTGTATCATATGGCCCCCTCACTCCCTCTCATCAGGGGGGTATTAGGATGGGTGAGGGAGGAGAGAAGGGTTCTCTGTAACCTGAAGGAGGGAGGGGATGAGAGGAGAGGGTGAGTTCTCTGTAACCTGAAGGAGGGAGGAGAGGAGAGGGTGAGGGAGGGTTCTCTGTAACCTGAAGGAGGGAGGGGATGGGAGGAAGGGGATATGGGGGTCTCAGTAACCTGGTCCATCCATTATGGATGATATGCTGTTGTGAGAAGGATCTGATAGGTGCTGTGGCCACAGCCTTGCTAATTAAGCAGCGCGGGCAGAAAGCCAGATCTCTCTCTCTCTCTCTCTCTCTCTCTCTCTCTCTCTCTCTCTCTCTCTCTCTCTCTCTCTCTCTCTCTCTCTCTCTCTCTCTCTCTCTCTCTCTCTCTCTCTCTCTCTCTCTCTCTCTCTCTCTCTCTCTCTCTCTCTCTCTCTCTCTCTCTCTCTCTCTCTCTCTCTCTCTCTCTCAACGGGAGGGAGCTAGAGAGGGAGAGAGCATGTTCTAAACGTGAGGCCGTAAGTAAGCGTTCCCAGTACTCCTGTACCAGCCCCTCTCATTGCAGGTAGTCCAGAACTCCTGTACCAGCCCCTCTTGTTGCAGGTGGTCCAGTACTCCTGTACCAGCCCCTCTCATTGCAGGTGGTCCAGAACTCCTGTACCAGCCCCTCTCATTGCAGGTGGTCCAGAACTCCTGTACCAGCCCCTCTCATTGCAGGTGGTCCAGAACTCCTGTACCAGCCCCTCTCATTGCAGGTGGTCCAGAACTCCTGTACCAGCCCCTCTCATTGCAGGTGGTCCAGAACTCCTGTACCAGCCCCTCTTGTTGCAGGTGGTCCAGTACTCATGTACCAGCCCCTCTTGTTGCAGGTGGTCCAGAACTCCTGTACCAGCCCCTCTCATTGCAGGTGGTCCAGAACTCCTGTACCAGCCCCTCTCATTGCAGGTGGTCCAGAACTCCTGTACCAGCCCCTCTTGTTGCAGGTGGTCCATTACCAAGGACAGAGGGAGATGAAGGGAGGGAGGGAGGGAGGGAGGGATGGGACGGAGAAAGAGAGAGAGAGGGTAACTGTGTTTTCAGAGCGTCTGGGCAGGGCTGTGGGAGCGTGGGTCCCTGGGGCCTTTATAAAATTTCTGCCAACTGAAGTTTGAACCGATGCCAGCGGAGAGAACATCTTTATTTATTCATCCTTGTAATAAGCAGCTAATCATCTGCCTCCTCTGTGCTGTTGATCCAACCAGAGCTGTTTGTCACGATGGGTCTTTAAGGAGCCAAATGTTCTCTAAGCTCGACATTTAAAGATAGGATACGTCCCAAATGGCTCCCTATTCCCAATAAAGTGCACTCTGGTAAAAGTAGTCAAATCAAATCAAATGTTATTGGTCACATACACGTGTTTTAGCAGATGTTATTGCGGGTGTAGCGAAATGCTTGTGTTTCTAGCTCCGACAGTGCAGTAATATCTAACAAGTAATATCTAACAATTTAACAACATATACCCAATACACACAAATCTAAGTAAAGCAATGGAATTAAGAATATATAAATAAATATATGGACGAGCAATGACAGAGCGGCATGGACTAAGATACAGTAGAATAGTATAGAATACAGTATATACATATGAGATGAGTAGTGCAAGATATGTAAACATTATTAAAGTGACTAGTGTTCCATTTCTTAAAGTGGCCAGTGATTTCAATAGGCAGCAGCAGCCTCTAATGTGCTAGTTAGTGATGGCTATTTAACAGTCTGATGGCCTTCAGATAGAAGCTGTTTTTCATTCTCTCGGTCCCAGCTTTGATGCACCTGTACTGACCTCGCCTTCTGGATGGTAGCGGGGTGAACAGGCCGCGGCTCGGGTGGTTGTTGTCTGGATGATAGCGGGGTGAACAGGCCGCGGCTCGGGTGGTCGATGTCCTTGATGATCTTTTTGGCCTTCCTGTGACACCGGGTGCACTGAGTACACCAAACATTAGGAACACCTTTCTAGTATTGAGTTGCAGCATCATAGGTTAGTGTGGAGAGAGAGTTGATATTTAACAGTCATTAAAGTATGCCTTATTTACTTAGAAGACCTACTAAAATAGTGATTTAGACAGACAGCATAGCCAGCAGCTCTGTAGAGATGAGATGATGACTTGGAATTAAATAATAGTCATCAAATAAAACTAATGTAATATACACAACAACTGAAAATATTTCATTAAAGTAAAGGAATGTGAATAACTGATGGTTAATAAGTGATAAGCAGTAATGGGCAGTCACTACCATCGTGGGACATTTATTAATTGTTTAATTCTGTGTTGTTACAGCATTCAACATGTCACAGCGCACATTTAATCTTTTTAAAAAATCATAGAAACAGATATCGAAAACCGTGATTATTTTTGTAGTAATCGAACCGAAACCGAACCGATCTCAAAAAGCACTAATCGCTCAGCATTGCTCTATAGGAAATACGGTTCCATTTGAGATGCAGCCAAATCAGGCCCCTAAATCAAATGGAAGATCTTCATAAGATTACTCGTTTGTTGCTGAGTATTTTTCAGGCATATTTGGAATGCAGCCTCTTTCTCTCTCCCTTACCCAGAGAGGAAATTAAGAGTTTCATTCCAAACCGCTATATAGAAATGGTGGTAAATTAGCTTTTATTGTTGAACGAAATTATGAATGAGATTGTTTTTTTCTTTTTTCCACTATCTAATCATGGTATGGGCTTGTTCAATGACAGACATGTATTTGTTTAAAATCTATCACTTGATGGTTTCATTTTAGAGAGACAAATGATCATTATTTTTTTTTATTTTTTATTTTGCTCTCAGAGAAATAAGTAGCACTGCTAGGTTTTACACAGTCACATGTAACAAATAACTACATTTTTTCATAAAGAACGGTACAAATTATATTATATTATTGTAGTATGAGATCTGTATGTAGAGCATTTACATATACATTTTACATTTTAGTCATTTAGCAGATGTTTTTATCCAGAGCGACTTTTAAAGTTAGTGAATTCATCTTATGATAGCTAGGTGAGACAACCACCTATCACAGTCAAATACACAGGACACAAACATTCCATTCCAGCTAAACAAAGGACATATAGCGTTTAGCAAAAAATAATAATAATATTTTAATACAAATCTTATGAATAAAAAATCTGAGAACAGTAATATTTTAAACACATGAAGGTGCTCATAAGCATTAATTTCTGATGAAACCCCCCCACTAATGTGATAAATTGGTGGATATGGTGTTTTGGAACAAAACCTCTTCAAATAGAGGAGAGGAGGAAATTCCAACCATTTTTCTGCTATCTGCCTGGGACTGGAGAGAGGTTTACAGCTCAGGGTTTACAGCTCAGGGTTTACAGCTCAGGGTTTACAGCTCAGGGTTTACAGCTCAGGGTTTACAGCTCAGGGTTTACAGCTCAGGGTTTACAGCTCAGGGTTTACAGCTCAGGGTTTACAGCGCAGGGTTTACAGCTCAGGGTTTACAGCTCAGGGTTTACAGCTCAGGGTTTACAGCGCAGGGTTTACAGCTCAGGGTTTACAGCTCAGGGTTTACAGCTCAGGGTTTACAGCTCAGGGTTTACAGCTCAGGGTTTACAGCTCAGGGTTTACAGCTCAGGGTTTACAGCTCAGGGTTTACAGCTCAGGGTTTACAGCGCAGGGTTTACAGCTCAGGGTTTACAGCTCAGGGTTTACAGCGCAGGGTTTACAGCTCAGGGTTTACAGCTCAGGGTTTACAGTCACTTCCCTTCACTATCTAATCACATGGTTTTAGATGTGTGTGTCACAGTGCTGTACAATCATCACAACCCTTTATCGCATCAAGGCTGATCAATGTGTTCATCTATTGCATTGTGTATCATAATATGAAGCTAGACTACTAATACCTAGTATTTACTGAGCTGGATAATATTATTTATGCCATTTAGCAGACGCTTTTATCCAAAGCGACTTACAGTCATGTGTAATGCGTGCATACATTTTTTTTTTAACGTACGGGTCCCAGAAAATTGACCCTACCTTTACAACTTTACTCTCTCTCTCTCTCTCTCTCTCTCTCTCTCTCTCTCTCTCTCTCTCTCTCTCTCTCTCTCTCTCTCTCTCTCTCTCTCTCTCTCTCTCTCTCTCTCTCTCTCTCTCTCTCTCTCTCTCTTTCTCTTCATCTCTCTCTCTCTCTCTCTCTCTCGCTCTCTCTCTCTCTCTCTCGATCTCTCTCTCTCTCTCTCTCTCTCTCTCTCTCTCTCTCTCTCTCTCTCTCTCTCTCTATCTCTCCCCCTTCTCTGTTCTCTTTGTGATATAAGAGCTGTTAGTCAGCCGTCATGGTCGCTTTGGTTGACAAAATAGGTCAGAGTAGAGCAGAGCATCTTCTATCCACCTCTCCCCTCTCCCCTCTCCCTCTCCCCTCTCCCCTCTCCCCTCCCCCTCTCCTCACTTCTCCTCTCCTCTCCTCTCCTCTCCCTCTCCTCTCCTCTCCTCTCCTCTCCCTCCCCCTCTCCTCTCCTCTCCTCTCCCTCTCCTCTCCTCCCTCTCCTCTCCTCTCCTCTCCTCTCCCTCTCCTCTCCTCTCCCTCTCCTCTCCTCTCCTCTCCTCTCCTCTCCTCTCCTCTCCTCTCCTCTCCACTCCTCTCCTTTCCTCTCCCCTCCTCTCTCCTCTCTCCTCTCCTCTCCTCCATAAAGCCTGTCAACGGTTTTACAACAGCAGATAAAATGCCAGAGAGAGAGAGAGAGAGAGAGAGAGAGAGAGAGAGAGAGAGAGAGAGAGAGAGAGAGAGAGAGAGAGAGAGAGGAGAGAGAGAGAGAGGTAAAGATATAGAGACAGTGACAGTGTGACAGAAGGAATGTGTCACCTGTCATTGTGTAGTATATAGTAGACCTCTGTTAGTTGGGAACATATTTCCAAAATGTAAATCACTTGGAGCTGATTTCCTGGTGTTTCTACAGTTTAATGTCAACAATTAAAAAAATAAAGTTTATTTAATTGTATTTTTTGCTCAGAAAACTTGGGGGGCCAAATAAACCCCTCCGCGGGCCAAATTCGGAAAACTGGGGGATATGAGAAATCTTCAGGAAAGGTGTATCAAATGAATCAACTCAAATGAATCAACTCAAATGAATCAACTCAAATGAATCAACTCCAGCTTAGCACCATTATAGCTGCTCCGTATCGTACCAATTTAAAATATTTAAGTGCCCTTAAATACTGGGGAATACATAACATCAGCCACAACAAACTCATTTGAGGGACTGCAGATGAGAATCAGCTATGGAGCAATGTCTGTTGTGCAGTCGTGGTCAAAAGTTTTGAGAATGACACAAATATTGATTTTCACAAAGTCTGCTGCCTCAATTTTTATGATAGCAATTTGCATATACTCTAGAATGTTATGAAGAGTGATCAGATGAATTGCAATTAATTGCAAAGTCCCTCTTTGCCATGAAAATGAACTAAATCCACCCAAAAAACATTTCCACTGCATTTCAGCCCTGCCACAAAAGGACCGGCTGACATCATGTCAGTGATTCTCTCGTTAACATAGGTGAGAGTGTTGACGAGGACAAGGCTGGAGATCACTCTGTCATGCTGATTGAGTTAGAATAACAGACTGGAAGCTTTAAAAGGAGGGTGGTGCTTGAAATCATTGTTCTTCCTCTGTTAACCATGATTACCTGCAAGGAAACACATGCCGTCATCATTGCTTTGCACAAAAAGGGCTTCACAGGCAAGGATATTGCTGCTAGTAAGATTGCACCTCAATCAACCATTTATCGGATCATCAAGAACTTCAAGGAGAGAGGTTCAATTGTTGTGAAGAAGGCTTAAGGGCGCCCAAGAAAGTCCAGCAAGCACCAGGACCGTCTCCTAAAGTTGATTCAGCTGCGGGATCGGGGCACCACCAGTGCAGAGTTTGCTCAGGAATGGCAGCAGGCAGGTGTGAGTGCATCTGAACGCACAGTGAGGCGAAGACTTTTGGAGGATGGCCTGGTGTCAAGAAGGGCAGCGAGGAAGCCACTTCTCTCCAGGAAAAACATCAGGGACAGACTGATATTATGCAAAAGGTACAGGGATTGGACTGCTGAGGACTGGGGTAAAGTCATTTTCTCTGATGAATCCCCTTTCCGATTGTTTGGGGCATCCGGAAAAAAGCTTGTCCGGAGAAGACAAGGTGAGCGCTACCATCAGTCCTGTGTCATGCCAACAGTAAAGCATCCTGAGACCATTCATGTGTGGGGTTGCTTCTCAGCCAAGGCAGTGGGCTCACTCACAATTTTGCCTAAGAACACAGCCATGAATAAAGAATGGTACCAACACATCCTCCGAGAGCAACTTCTCCCAACCATCCAAGAACAGTTTGGTGACGAACAATGCCTTTTCCAGCATGATGGAGCACCTTGCCATAAGGCAAAAGTGATAACTAAGTGGCTCGGGGAACAAAATATCGACATTTTGGGTCCATGGCCAGGAAACTCCCCAGACCTTAATCAAATTGAGAACTTGTGGTCAATCCTCAAGAGGCGGGTGGACAAACAAAAACCCACAAATTCGGACAAACTCCAAGCATTGATTATGCAAGAATGGGCGGCCATCAGTCAGGATTTGGCCCAGAAGTTAATTGACAGCATGCCAGGGCGGATTGCAGAGGTCTTGAAAAAGAAGGGTCAACACTGCAAATATGGACTCTTTGCATAAACTTAATGTAATTGTCAATAAAAGCCTTTGACACTTATGGAATGCTTGTAATTATACTTCAGTATACCATAGTAACATCTGACAAAAATATCTAAAAACACTGAAGCAGCAAACTTTGTGAAGACCAAATACTTGTGTCATTCTCAAAACTTTTGACCACAACTGTACATGGTCCCTGTCAAATGAATAAACAAACAGACAACCAAAGAAACAAAATGACTCTTCAAAATGACACTTCCTATTGTCTCCTTATATTGTCTCCTTATATTTATCATTCTATTGTCTCCTTCTATTGTATCATTCTATTGTCTCCTTCTATTGTCTCCTTCTATTGTCTCCTTCTATTGACTCCTTCTATTGTCTCCTTATATTGCCTCCTATTGGCTCCTTCTATTGCCTCCTTCTATTTCTCATTATATTGCCTCCTTCTATTGGCTCATTCTATTGACTCCTTCTATTGTCTCCTTATATTGCCTCCTATTGTCTCCTTCTATTGCCTCCTTCTATTTCTCATTATATTGCCTCCTTCTATTGGCTCATTCTATTGTCTCCTTCTATTTTCTCCTTCTATTGCCTCCTTCTATTTCTCATTATATTGTCTCCTTCTATTGTCTCCTTCTATTGCCTCCTTATATTGTCTCCTCCTATTGTCTCCTTCTATTGTCTCCTTCTATTGCCTCCTTCTATTGTCTCCTTCTATTGACTCCTTATATTGTCTGTTTTTCTTACTGTCTTCCCATCCGTGTGTGTTGTTGTTAAACTGGGCTTTAACTAGTTGATATTCTGTGTGTGGTGATACCTCTCTGTTCTGTGTGTGACTGTGTACTTGTATGTCTCTCTAACAGAGGGCTGCCCTGGTCTGTGTAACGGGAACGGCAGGTGTACCCTGGGTAATAACGGCTGGTACTGTGTGTGTCAGCTTGGCTGGAGAGGAACAGGATGTGACACGTCCATGGAGACGGTCTGCAGCGACGGAAAGGACAACGATGGAGGTAAATTGTAAACTAGATTTAGAATAATACCAATGACTATAGTCTAACTCCTACGATTAGCGCCCGGTGTCCACTTTTAACCCACAGATAACCATTAGTCTCTCCAGCTAGCTAGATTCCTACTAGTTCAACTTTTGGTTAGGGGTTCTGAGAACAAAGGACCTAGCATTGACTGGGAGGTCTCAACATACTGTTCATAATATGCCATTTTAGCAGACGCTTTTATCCAAAAGCGACTTACAGTCATGTGTGCATACATTTTTACGTATGGGTGGTCCCGGGGATCGAACCCACTACCCTGGGCGTTACAAGCGCCGTGCTCTACCAGCGGAGCTACAGAGGACCACCAGAGGACCACCAGAGGACCACCAGAGGACCACCAGGGGGCATGACTCGACTATTACAGTAGAGCAACAACAACCAGTCTGTCTACTGTGTGTTATAACAGACCGGCCTGTACATATCCTGATCCAGGTAGACCTGGCTTCTTAGAAAGCAGAGAACAGCCGCACCCTGTCCTGGTGAGAATTGGTAGTGGGCTGTGAGTTGATCCTGTGTCGGAGCCCCATTGCGTGAGAGCTGTGGGCTGTGAGTTGATCCTGTGTCGGAGCCCCATTGCGTGAGAGCTGTGGGCTGTGAGTTGATCCTGTGTCGGAGCCCCATTGCGTGAGAGCTGTGGGCTGTGAGTTGATCCTGTGTCGGAGCCCCATTGCGTGAGAGCTGTGGGCTGTGAGTTGATCCTGTGTCGGAGCCCCATTGCGTGAGAGCTGTGGGCTGTGAGTTGATCCTGTGTCGGAGCCCCATTGCGTGAGAGCTGTGGGCTGTGAGTTGATCCTGTGTCGGAGCCCCATTGCGTGAGAGCTGTGGGCTGTGAGTTGATCCTGTGTCGGAGCCCCATTGCGTGAGAGCTGTGGGCTGTGAGTTGATCCTGTGTCGGAGCCCCATTGCGTGAGAGCTGTAAAGCCAGTCTAGCTACCAGGGAATTGACTGACTTTTGACAGAGCCAGGCAGACAGGAAGGGAGGCAGACAGGCAGACAGGAAGGGAGGCAGCCAGGCAGACAGGAAGGGAGGAAGAATGTATTAGTATTAGTAGTGTTGATGACACAGTTATAATAATAATAATAATATGCCATTTAGCAGACGCTTTTATCCAAAGCGACTTACAGTCGTGCGTGCATACATTTTTGTGTATGGGTGGTCCCGGGGATCGAACCCACTACCTTGGCGTTACAAGCGCCGTGCTCTACCAGCTGAGCTACAGAGGACCACAGTTCACATGAAGGAAAGTGCAGTGCTAACACACAGACAGGAAGTAAAGTGCAGTGCTAACACACAGACAGGAAGTAAAGTGCAGTGCTAACACACAGACAGGAAGTAAAGTGCAGTGCTAACACACAGACAGGAAGTAAAGTGCAGTGCTAACACACAGACAGGAAGTAAAGTGCAGTGCTAACACACAGACAGGAAGTAAAGTGCAGTGCTAACACACAGACAGGAAGTAAAGTGCAGTGCTAACACACAGACAGGAAGTAAAGTGCAGTGCTAACACACATCAGCAGGTTCTGGAGTGGTGAATCATTACAGCCCCTAATTGCAGGAAGACAGTGGGCTGGAGCTGTTAAAGGATGACTCGCACTTCCTCTTATAGATTTGGTTAATTAATTTAAGAAATGCTAGCGGCCATGACTAAATTCAAACGTGAGTTGTTTGCGGGTGTGGTTTGATGTGGATGTCTCTTGTGTGTGTTCGCAGGCGCGGAAGAGTTAGCCAAATAATTTCACCAATTAAATCAAATCCAATCAAATGTATTTGTCACATGCGTCATATAAACAACAGTGAAATGCTTACTTACGGGCCCATCCCAACAATGCAGAGAGAGAAAAAAAAAATGAAATAAAAACATAATAACACAAGGAATAAATACGCAATGAGTAACGGTAACTTGGCTATATACACGGGGAACCAGTACCGAGTCCATGCGCAGGGGTACGAGGTAATGGGGCGCAGGGGTACGAGGTAATGGGGCGCAGGGGTACGAGGAAATGGGGCGCAGGGGTACGAGGAAATTGAGTTAGATATGTACACATAGGTAGGGATAAAGTGACTCGCAAAATTTCAGTTTTAGATGAGACTGACGTTATGACTAAAATGATCCTATTTACACTTTGTAGCATATTTTGACGCTAGAATAAATGTTTCTGACTCATATCGATGCCACATAGGGTGCTTTTTACGGGTAGTCACTATTTAAGATGTTGAGGTGTGGGGGAGGGGTGTGTGGGGGGGGAGGAGAGAGGACAAGAGGAGAGTGACCACTCAGATGGATTGGTAGACTGTATAGACCCTGAATGCTGTGTTTGTAACTCTATGTTCCCCCCTCCAGATGGTTTGGTAGACTGTATGGACCCTGACTGCTGTGTGCAGGCGTCGTGCCACACCACAGGTCTATGTGTAGGTTCACCAGACCCCCTGGACATCATCCAGGAGACACAGCTCTCCTCCACGCAGAGCAATCTGCAGTCCTTCTACGACCGTGTCCGCTTCCTAGTGGGACGAGACAGCACACACGCCATCCCCGGGGCTAACCTCTTCGACGGCAGGTGAGTCAACATGGGCTTGTTCATTAGGTACTGAACGGAAGTCAAACAGACTGAAACTGTGAGTGACCGACCACCTGAACTTGTCCGTTTAAGAAAACATTTGTTTTGGTTTTCCGAACCTTGACCTCTTAATCATCAGCACCAGTAGGGGGATAGTCACAGTGTGCATTTGTAATGACACCCTTTTCCCTATAAGTGCACTACTTTGGACCAGAGTGCCATTTTGACACAGTCACCAGTACCAGTTTTGGGGAGGGGGACTATTTCTATCTAGAACATGATAGATGTTATCCTACCGTCCTGTCTAGATCAGGACTGGGCTTGAGGAACACGGGTACAGATGTTATCCTACCATCCTGTCTAGATCAGGACTAGGCTTGTGGAATACTAGTACATATGTTATCCTACCGTCCTGTCTAGATCAGGACTGGGCTTGTGGAATACTAGTACATATGTTATCCTACCGTCCTGTCTAGATCAGGACTGGGCTTGAGGAATACTAGTACAGATGTTATCCTACCGTCCTGTCTAGATCAGGACTGGGTGCAGATGTTATCCTACCATCCTGTCTAGAGCAGAACTGGGTGCAGATGTTATCCTACCATCCGGTGTCCTTCTAAGCATACTTTTGGCTTGATCACATTTGTGCTATCAATTTGCAATTTTTTTAACTATAGTTAAATCGCTGTGGATTTCTTGCTTTATGCTGAAATGCAACGGGTCCAAACCAGCAGTGTGGAGTATATGTTTTATTGTATTTTCCAGGAAATCTCTTTAGATTAATAATCTATTTTTTGATGGGAGATCTGGCCAAGACAGCTGCTGTGTAAGGCCTAGTTAGTGAGGCAAGAAATGGAACGGGAGCACAGGAGAACTCCCACTCAGCCACAGCAGCCATCTCATATTCATGTATTGTGATGGCTTCTGGTGAAATGCATCAGATGCCTTATGCCCGTCTCCCGAAGGCCTAGCTAGCTCGTCCTGCGCTGCCGCCCTCCTGCCCCAGCCAGTGAAACTGAGACGCATGCTGCAGCGCAGCACGGCTTTCATATCAGAGAGAAGGGCTGTCACTGTGGTCCCATGTGATTCCCCTGCTGCCGCTCTCTCTTCTCTCTTCTCTCTTCTCTATTCTCTCTTCTCTCTTCTTTGTCTCCCGCTCTTCCTTCCCTCTTCATCTATAATCGCTCCTGAGATTCTGCGTCACCTTATTTGCATCTTGTTGCTGATGGATCTTCACAGTT